>NW_007726764.1:28510-29521 GCF_000696425.1 Galeopterus variegatus
TTAGTGTTTAGATCTCAAATGAAGCATTGGGAATGGAGAAGATCTCCGAGAGAAACTTACTTAGTAAGAAGAAAAGCAAGCCAAATTCAAGCTCCAGGGAACAGCAGCACCTGAGGCTCACTTGCACACCCTCACATTAAAGGTCTAGTTGGGATAGGAATTATTAAAATTAACCAATTTCCGTGGAGTATGGAGACCTGCCATGTGTCAAATATGGTTTACCAGATATCAGAGAATTCCCTTAGCAAGACCCATATACTGCTTGTCTTATCTAAAGCCATGTTCATGTAAATTAATTTTAGCTCTAAAAGCATTTAGATTTTGTATTAACTGGGGATGGGAGCAAGGTAGGGGGCAGAGACATAAACTCAACAGTTGGAAAAGAAATCTTAGAAACGTCCATTCAACGCAGAGATCTTCATAGTATTTCTGACAGGTGATAAACCAGCTTTCAGATATTTCCAGTGAAGGGAATTCCTACTTTTTGAGTTAACTCATTGCACTGCTGGGTAACTCGAAACCGAGAGTGTCAGAATTGCCTGTCTGCTACTTCCAGGTTCCCTTTGGCCTCTGGAATTTCCATCCTTCACAACAGTCTTTCAGAGTTGAGAGGAGCCATCCTGCTTTCCAAGACCTGGTGGCTTTGACTGTTCATAGAGCACACACTTGGTTGTAAGGCAGAAGCTCACAGTGGCTGGAGTTCAGATTAAAATGCCACCTAGAGATGCCCAAGGCTCTAACTTCCGTCAGTCACTTCTTTGCTGGAAATGTATGGGGCTCACTTTATGTGTCCTGCTCCCAAGCTCATTTTCTAGTAGAGGTGCTGATAATTAAATATATTTTTTCTTTTGAATATGCACTTTTTAAAAAAACTAAATGAGAAACCCCGATCCGAATATTTTAAGCTTTAAGAAACAAATAGGCTTAGAACTCACTCATTATTTTAGTCTCTCCCCTGGGATGTTATGACAAAAATGAATTCATTTGTTTCTTCAACTAACATTTATTGAG
>NW_007726764.1:30990-32973 GCF_000696425.1 Galeopterus variegatus
AGAAGCTTGTCTGCCTGTACCATCCCACCCCTCTCCACCAATGATTCCTGCTCTGTTGTGTGTTTAGTCAGAGTGGCCTCTTTTATATGATAGCATATTTAAAAAAAGTATTTTCTAAAGCAGGGACTCAGAATTCCTAAGTTAGGGTTTAAAAACCCGTCTTACTACCAAACAAACTTCTGTATGACATGGTTCCTCTTGTGTTGCTTTAAGGTTTAAAAAAATATTAGAGCCCTAGATAGTCTAGTACTTTCTTTATCCAATAACAAGGGAAAAGCCAAAACTGTGTTTAGGATTTTTGAGGAATCTGCTGGTTAAAATTTTATGTATTCTATCTGATGTCTGCTGAAATTAGAATACTTCTATCTGTGGGGTTTTTATTTTATTAATTTCAGTCTTTTTAAAGTGTGAGTTTATAAATTACACATCTGAAATGGACTTTCACTTTGTTTTTAAAAAATGGATTTCTCTCACATTGCTGATAGTATTGATATGTCTGGTGAATAAAGAAAACTTACCTTTAGAAACAGTACATTACTTTTTTTTTCTTAATTGCCAACAGAGGCTAACTGCTATATACAAATATATTGTTCTAAACCTGCAAAAAGTATTTTTTTTCTGGTTTTTTAAGTACAAAACTGCAAAAATTAAAATCCTTCTTGGGTAGGCCTTTATTTTGATTTTACTTGGCCACAACAGAGCAGTACTGTGGCTTTCCATGGGAGGTGCTCCAGAATCTGACAGAGCACAGACTTCCTTATTTAAATACAGAAGTTGGACATTGGTGATATTAATGGATTTGTCAAGAGGACCCGGATGATAATTGAAAGAAAATACCCAAAGGTGACTTTCCGATTGTTATTTTTACAATGTTAAAAGTTCATTTCTGGGCCGGCCCGGTGGCGCACTGCTACAGTGCACCGCTTAGGAGCATGGCGGCACTCCCGCCGAGGGTTCAGATCCCACATACAGACCGGCCGCTCCCTGGCTGAGCGAGGTGCGGGCGCAACACCGAGGGTNATGATATTGGCCCCTTTTTAAGGATGATATTGGCCATCAAATTTAAAATAACTCACATTCAGTGTATTTGTCTCATTCAAGGCCACAGCAAAGTCTCACGGTACTTTCTAGTGTTTTGAGTGTAGAAAGAACAGTTTGCCTAAAATGGAACCCAGATTGGCCCTTCTGGTGCCTAAAGACCTAAATTGGCATGTTCTTTCCCTTGTAATTTAGAAAGACTTGGATTGTTAACTGAGCTTTGCCCTGGGTCTGGGGACAAAAGTAAAACTGTTCAGTCAGATAACAACTGGTTTTTAAAAGGCTACTTGGTGTATTTTCCAGGCTTTAATCTGGAAACAAAACAAACTTTCTCTGCAAGTTAGTTAATACAGGGGTGAAGATTTTCCAAAGCAGATTATTTTCAGTTAAAATAAAATACAGTTTTAAAAAAAACAAAGACTGAAGTAATGAGGGAAAATTAATTATTGCTGTTACTGTACCTGTGCAGTAATAATGTGTGCTTGCCTTGGAAAAAGTTTGTTGGCATGCTGAAACCGTGTTACGTGTCACAATTCCTTCTTGCTTTACCTGTGTTCCATTTACAGGCTATTGTGCAACTCATTGCAAGAGCATCATTTGTGTGAACACAATGCGTCATTTAAAGTCTCAATTGCTGTGAGAAAACTCCAGAATGGCTTGTCAAGGATATTTAACTAAATTGTTATGCATATGATATTGACGGAGCCAATAAAATGAGGATAAGAACAATGCCTTTCTCATGTTTTGGGTTAACTAAAACAAGCATTAACTAAGTCACTAGATGTAAAACACTTTAAAATGGTTCTTTTTCCAACAGACAAGTACCTGATGAGGAAAGCACTGTTAATTATCCCCATCTTATTGATGGGAAACTGAGGTACGGGGAGATAAAGTAACTTGCTGAAAGTCATGCAGCTACCCATCGACTCATCCAGGATTCAAACC
>NW_007726764.1:33115-35201 GCF_000696425.1 Galeopterus variegatus
AAAAGTTCATTTCTAAACAATCAATATAAAGAACACATATTTGTGTGATGAGATCTGTGGGACAACACATATTTTCTTTTGACGTTTAGTGTTTATTTTTTAATTCTCAGTTATTTAATTATATTGGTGAGGAGGATAGAAGCTAATGATGCCCCCCAAATGCTAGCAGCAAAGCAATATCCACAGCTACTGTTACAAATAATGACAAGATGCATGTGAACTTCTATCCAAGTCTGCATCTCTCCTTTGCTTCACCAGTGTATTATCTGTAACCACATAAAATCGTCAGTATTCGACTGTTTTTGATCTACAGAAACAATTTCAGTGAATTCAACTTAGCAGTGAAGTTCAGGGCTCAGCACACATTTTCTGTAAAGGTCTAGATAATAAATGATTTATGCCTTGTGAGTCAGGCAGTCTTATCACAACTGAGAACTCGGCCATGGTAGCATGAAAGCCATAAAGGACAATATGTAAATGAGCGGATGTAGCTGTGTTCCAGCAAAACTTTATTTATAGACACTGAAATTTGAGTTTTACATAATTTTTATGTCATAAAATATTCTTCTGATTTCTTTTCAGCTACCTAAACTATAAAAGTCATTCAAAGCTTGTGGGCAGCACAAAAACACAAAGTGGTCCAGATTTAGCCCATGGGCACTAGTTTGCCAACCCTTGCTTAAGTTATTCTTGGCTGCCACTGCTTTTGAAATTTCTGGTACCCTGGAACTTTATGTTAACTGACCTGAAACCAATTTCATGATCTCATTCCTTCAGAACTCCCACCCCCAGGACTTATTTCCCCTTCTCATCTGCCTTTTGTGATCAGTGCTGCCTCATCTGCTCGTTCCACCGTATTGGAAACCTGGGGTCATCCTCTTTGCTGCCCCTGCACCTTAACCCATGTCCAGCAGGTTTTACTGGGACTTCACATTTCATGTGCCTCCTCTTAAACCCTCTCTTCCCTTCCACCCAGAGCCACTGCTTGGTTCACAACCTCTTTTGCAGACAGACTATTGTACGAGACCCTACCCAATCTCTTTGCCTTTGTCATTTATCCTCTAGAACCCATCTTCCATTAGGCCACTAATGTTATTTTTCTAAAATAATTGTGATCCCATCAGTGCCTTGTTTAAACGATCTTGGATTCTTCCCGTTGGTTGTAGGTTCGGTAGGATAAAGTTCCTATAGAATTTCATGGTCGAGTTCTGATGAAGCTCTTTCACCACGCTTATACTTAGGTCACACCCAACCCTGTTTATAAACTTCACATCATCCACTATTTTCACAGGCTGTTCCTCTGCCTTGAGAGCCTTCCCTTGCCTTTTCTTGGAGTATTGATTTCCTCCATTTCATAAGCCTGAAGTCAGACGCCATCTTCTTCTATGCCACTTTCCCTGACTTTTTGCAGACTTTGTCTCCTCTGCACTCTCAGATCCCTTGTGACACACAGACCTTTGAGTATGGCATCAATCCAAGCAAACTGTAGGTTTATGTAAGAAGGGCCAATGGACTAAATGTTTGTGTCCCTGAAACATGCATATGTTGAAAATCCCCAGTGTAATGGTAGTGGGGGGTGAGCCTTTGGGAAATGATCAGATCATGAGGGCCAAGCTCTCATGAATGAATGCCCTTATAAAAGAAGTCGCAGAGAACTGCCTTGTCCTTTAGACCATGTGAGGTTACAGTGAAAACACGACCATCTGTGAACCAGAAAGAGGGCCCTCCCCAGACCCAGAATATTCTAGTACCTTGAACTCAGACTTCCAAGCCTCCAGAACTGTGAGACATAAATTTTTGTTGTTTATAAGCCATCCTGTTTACAGTATTTTGTTATAGAAGCCCAAATGCACTAAGACAGAAGGTCTTCCTACCATAGATTACTGTGAGCTCCTTGAGAGTGGAAACCATGTCCTCTTCTAGTCTTCTTGACTTATTTCTACTTGGTTACACAGTATATACACACACACACACACATATATGTATATGTACATACATATACATATATATATATATATACACATATATATATATATATATATATTTGGGGGGGGGCAGGGGGATATAATCTCATACAAGATCACAT
>NW_007726764.1:36201-48518 GCF_000696425.1 Galeopterus variegatus
AGGTCTTCCTACCATAGATTACTGTGAGCTCCTTGAGAGTGGAAACCATGTCCTCTTCTAGTCTTCTTGACTTATTTCTACTTGGTTACACAGTATATACACACACACACACACATATATGTATATGTACATACATATACATATATATATATATATATATATATATATATATATATATATATTTGGGGGGGGGCAGGGGGATATTGGTGCTGGCCAGTACAGGGATCTGAATCCTTGACATTGGTGTTATCAGTACCATACTCTACCAACTGAGCTAACCGGCCAGCCCAGTAAATATTTTTAAAGTAATGATGTCGATCAATGTTTAGTATGATATAATTATTTTCTGGATTTACTCATAAAGTTGCAGAGATCTAATTGCAGGTTGCAGATTCAAATGTCCAGGGGCCAGCTTGGCCACTTAAATGGTAGAAGTGGATGGAGTGAGGTCTGGGGTGAACTATCAAGGATGTGTCCTGTCTCGTGTGGCAACCTCCTCTCAGGTACAACTGATTGTTGTAACACAAGAATGTGACAGGTGTGTAGCCAGATGTATTCGTTTTCAAAAGAAATGGGATAATTAAGCTTTAAAGTAAATATAACCATTTTTAAATATTGGCAACTAATCCGCCTTTAACCAAACACTTTCTGGGCAAACATTTTTAAATACCAACCTGTCTGTGGGCTGGATGTGGCCCTTGAGACCCAGTTTGCAACCCCTAATTGGTTACATCCCTTCATTAGCCACAGACAGGGCCTGGGAGCCAGAAGGTTGTATGACAAGAGGCCCTTTCCCTGGCCTGTTTGTTCAGCCTTCACTGTGCCGCTTCCTCCACAAGATGGTGCTTAGTCACCTTCCAAAATGTGGTCTCCTCCCTGGTCACGTGACTGCTGACCAACTCGGCTTGTTCCCTTCCTACCTGGAGGTGGCTGAAACCTTCTGGGAGAAGCTGTTATTCTTGATGAATGTTCCGGCTGGCCATCCAGTTGGTTTTGCCAATGGCTGTTATCAAAGGCTTAGATTTCTGGTTAGAGCTGTGGCTTTCTAGTACCCCAAGAATGAGAGGTTATTATCTTCCTTGGAGCTAGGAATTAAGTTGTCCTTATGTTCCAGCCTCTCTGGGTGGTCAGTAACCACTTCAGAGAACCACACAAAACATTGCCTAAGAGGTTACCTAGAAAAGAGAATTTTCATAATTGATACCTATATTCAGTCTCCCATAAATTACTCATTTCATCCCTACAGCATTTTGCTGTTTACTTCTTGATTATATATGAATCAGCAACATAACACTTCACCTGATGGCCCTTATGAAATACTTCTTCCTTAATGTGATTAAGGAAGTGTAATTACTGCCTGCTGAGCAGTATTAACCCTTATTCTAAACTTTTTAGCCTGAACTGTTCATGCCTTTATATTCTTTAAAAACAAAGCTACATAACAAAATCCACACACACACACACACAAAATTCTTTATTTGATCTTTTTCTGTGGTCCTGGGGGCCCAGAGCTGGTGTAGGTGGGCAGATCTGGATGGGGATTTGGAGGCAGCACAGTTGTAACCACATAGGTGCTTCCTTTTGTTCAGAGCCCTGCCACATATGTGTCCTGAGAAGAGGGCTCAGAGGAGTGAGTGGCCTTGCCCAAGATTCCTCTTGTGGGAAGTGTTGTACTGTGCCACTTGAAGGCTCTGGATGCCTGTGTCCTAAAGGCAGGCAGAGGGATGCTGATGGAAAGGGGAGGGGGGAGGAGATTCTCCTCTACCTTGCACAGCTGGATGCAGTTCCCAGGGCCTAACAGAAGAGGCAAGTAGCCTTGTATTTGATATATTATTATTGAATAACATGTATTGAGTGCTCACTATGTGCCAGGCACTGGTATACACTTTTCATGCTACAGCATTTAATTCTTACAACTCTTCTATGATGGGATGTGACTTGTATCATCCCTATTTTAGGGGGAGAATGTAACTCGCCCAAGAACACACAGCTAGAGCTAGTAATTAGCAGAGACCAAGTTTGAACTAGTCTGGCCGTTGTCCCTGATCCTGCCTTCTGCACTATGCTTAGTACCTCGTGGTGGGTAGGGTGTTGGTGTTAAAGGACTTGACACCTGTCAAGTATTTTAGCACAGTACATGGCACATGGAAATCCTCCAAAAAATGTCATCCATGACTGACCTTTGTTGATTGTCTTTTGTAAATCCTTTGAAAATTGTTGGTTTTCTGGGCCAGTGGCCTTTGTGACAAGGGCTCACTACTTGAGAATATTTGAGACTCTTACTTTGTCTGTATTTAGCAAAAGGGATCCGTTCTAGGTGTCATATCATCAGATGAGTGTCCTTGGAGTCAAGTTTGTGAGAGGCAGATAACCTGATAGTTTAACAGTTGCAATTAAATGTACGACTTTTCTTTTGAAATTCAGGTGGAGTTGATTACAAAAAAATTCACAAACAGGAAAAGGAAGACAAGTTTTCCAAGTGGATGATGATAGCACAACCAATAGCTTGCTCTCTTTAAGTAGATTCTGCTATTGCTGTGATCTCACAGTCATGTTCATGCCTGGTATTTAGGTCATAACTTCAAGCTGTATCTGATACATATCTAGGATTTTTGACTTCCAAGTCCTTCAAGTTCTGTGTTTACCTATTTTTACAAGGGGTGGAAAACCTAGGTGTTTTGGTTCGATTGAAGGTAGGTTGGTAAGTTAAAGCAATACATAAATGAATTTCACTTGGCCACGTGTCTTTGCCAGGGCAGATGTGTCATGTTCTTCTAAGAGTTGCAAGAACTGGGTCTGAACTTTCTGTATTGAAGCTATCCTTCCCCTTCATCATCTAATGTTTTTTCTATTGGAATTTTAATCCTAACTTGAAAATTACCCAGTTCTTTAATTCAGATGACTAAAATCCTCCTCCCCAACACATACATCTTGGTAATTCATAGAATTTAGTCTGTGAACTACAGCTAAGGAACTGAGATTTGCAAAAGTTAAGCAACTTTCCTAAACTACTCTGCCACTCACTAACTGTGGCTTATCTTTAAAAAGGGGTTAACAGTGGAATCCACCTCCTAGAGTTGACAAGAGGATGAAATGAGTTAATTGCTACATGTAAAATGCTAACAACAGTCTCTGGTACATAAATAGTTTCTCAACAAATGTAAGATACTATCCTTCACATCAAGAAAGTAGCAGAGTAGTGGTAGATTTCTGTCTGATACATTCATTAAACAAACATTTGTTGAGCAAGTGCTATGTGCTGTGTTCTAAAGAGATAGCTCATGTTCTTAACCATCACAATTTATTACCTCAAGTTTAATAATTTCAAGGAAAATGTTTTCCCTCTTTGTGGAAATTAGAAAGTAATATCACCAAAGTTATAATGATTCCTGGTCCACCAGCATTTTGTTTTTAAGTCTTCACAATAATCATCACAGATAGGTATTGTTGAGACAAAGAATGTAAAGTTTCCCGTTGATCTCAAGGTAGTGCTGACTTTTGCTGGAGCATAAGACAATAAGGAAGTGTAGCTATTGACACAACTGCTTACAGTTTAGGAAATTGTTGAATCTGTTAGTGTACTGCTCCTCAGCTTGGGAAACAAAGTTTTTCTCAATTTACCTTTTAACAAGAGTTAAAGGTTTCATTTACGTTTAGTAAACAAAGCATTTGCCTTAAATGAGCAAAATAAAATGTTTTAATTGATAGTGGTCAAATTTGTTAAAGCCAAAGTAAATTAAAAATCAGATCATTGTACTAAAGCTGTGTGGAGTATAGCATTTGAAATAATATAAAATATGGGATAAGAGTTGTGCTTTTTATAAAAAGAGGCAGTGAGGCTTCTGGTCAAGATGGTGGAATAGATGGTCCCCAGCATCACTCTCTCCCACAAATCAACAAATTTACAACTATTAGAAAGCAACGACAGCCAAGCCGGGGCTGCTAGAGCTCAGGGGAAAAGGAGGAGAGACCTATGGAGTGCATGAAGGCAGGAGAAGCCACCATGAGAGAAAGAAAGAACAGCTCCAACTGTTTCAAGCCCCAGCCGCTTCCAGGCTGGAGCTGGTGAGCTCTAGGAGCAGGAACTGGCAAAAGCTACAGCTATGCCATTTGGATGGAGTTGTTTGGAGGCAGCAGGGGAGAAGAGGGCCTTGGTGGCCCTCAGGCCAGCAGGACCACTGACAGGGTTCGTGTGGACCCACATAGAAGTGAGGAGCCACAATAACTGAAAAAAAGGAGCCACTCAGAGGCTGGTGAGTCATTGCAAGGGACCAGCGCATGGCCTGTCCTATGGGAAGTGTTTGGAGTGGGCAGTAGGAGAGACAGGCCCACCAGGAAAACACTGGGGCACAGCAAGGACAGCTGATCTGCCCCCCAACCAGCACAGGACCACTCAGTAGAGACTGGTCAGGAATATAGAACTGCAGGGAGTGCAGTTTCTGAAAAGACTCGGCCCAGACCAGAGTGTCTATACAACCCAGGTGTACCAGATCAAATGAGACCTGGAAGTACCTATAAAGTCAACCAGTAAAGCCTTCCCCAGGGAATCAACAGCAAAGCAACAATTTAGCTCAAATACAGAGCTCAAGTACTGGTCCCCACAGGAAGTTCCCCCATTTTAGAAGTAAGCAAAAGACAACAAATTAGTTCCAGTGCAGAGTTTAGGTGGTGGAAACAGCAAATAATCCAGCACAGAACTGGAAGAAAAAACAAAATACCCACAACCAGATAAAAAGTTTGATATTAACTAGTAAAGGTCTCATATCACCAAGGAACACCTATAACACCTAGAAGGATCAGAAGCCCCCTGGGCCCCCAAGCCAGAGAGGGGGAGGGCTGGGGGCCTCAGCCATGCCCCCCAGCACCCACAACCAGCCCAGTGATGACCACCAAGCCACTCCAGGAAGTGCCCTGGGCTCCTGTGCTGGGGTGGGCAGAGGGGGGGGGGGAGGTGAGGGCTTCAGCCACACTCTGACATCTGCACTGAGCCCAACAATGACCAAACCTCTGCTGGAAGCCCCCTAGTCTCCCCTGCAGAAATGAGGGAGGTGCTGTAGGCCTCAACCCTGCTCCTCCTCCCTCCTGCTTCCACCCTCCTGCTTCCACCCTATTTCCTTCTCTGTTCCCCCTCCCCTCAACTGCTCTGCAACAATGTCATAGAATGTAAAAAAAAAATTTAATAAACTTTAAAAAAAGACAATGACTTCAAATAATTGATATTTAATTAATATTTAAATTAATTATCAGCTGGATAGTAATCAGATGCCTGCCCAAATAGACTTACAGGGTTGGGACTGCTCTCTTCTCACTAGGTTGACATTTCTGATTTTTTGATATTTCAGTAGTGTTATTCACAAGCTGTATTTAACATGAAATGGCAAAGGTCACCAGTAATTGTTCTTTCACAGTTGTCTGGCTTTGCTGAGTCATTGCAGTACAGACCTCTATACCAAGTGCTGACAAGAATAGACACACAAAAGGAAAATAAAAAAACCTGAGAGCCGGAGCAGAAAGAGCTCAGAACTCTGAAGTGTGTTCACAGCTCTGCCGTATTTAGCTGCGTGACCTTGCGGGAGTCACTGTCTTCCAAGGCCCTGGGTTTCTCATGCTTAAAATAAGATTTCTAGGACCGCTTGCTGAAGTTAGGTCAACTCTAGAGTATATTATCCACAGAAAGAGACAGGAGACGAAGAATTTTCAGGGGACAGTGATTTGTGATTTATGTAATTATAGTAGCTTTCTTGACTGCTGGAAAACAGCAGTGGCAGATGAGTCAGCCTTGGGAGTCAGTGATGCTTTGTTCAAAAATCAAAACAAAATAAGGAAAAAACAACAAAAACCTGACTACAGCACAAAGTTAGGTCAGGTGACAGTGGTCAGAGTAATGCTAAGTTCTGACAACAGCAGCTAGCATCTTGTACAGAGGACAGTATCGAGGGGATAGTGGTCAGGAATTGTTTTTCCCAGCCGAACCTCCATGTCAGCTTTCCCGAGGGAATGTGCTCATTTGGGAGACCCTGATGGTATAATATCACCACCCAGTAAAAATCCACCCCGAACGGAGAAGAGGCAGGTGGTATTTTGAACCTTCTTCCTCTGCCTGGTTGGTTTCTCTGAGGATAGACATGAAAGGGATGTTTGAGACAAATGAATGTCCTATGTTAGAAGCTTTAGCTGCAGCCCCCCCAGTGACGTGGCTTGGATTAAGCATGAGCTTCTCTAAGGACAGGCAGAACTGAGCCACCCATCCACCCCCTTCCCTGGACCCTTTCCTGGACTCTTCCAATGGCCAGAGAAGCAGGGAGGGAATTCCCCTTTCTCTCTAGCCTGGACCAGACCTTGCCTAATCTGTGTAGTCTCTGCATCCCTCCACAGTCCAGCGTGGCCTGCTGCAGGCTGCTGACCCCTGGTGTGATAGGAAGAGGTTAGGTTGGGAGTCAAGGTAGACCTCTGAATCCCAGCCATGCCACATCCTGGTTGCAAAACTTGGGGAAAGTTCCTTAGCTCGGGCAGTAAGTGCAGTAGCGTTAATCATTGTCTTATCCTCAAGAATTATATTTTACTCTCAAGCCCTATGAAAATTCTCTCGGAGGAGAGCAGGCGAAGCTGGAGCAGGAAAATAGACATTGAAGCCTCCCTCTCTCCACCCCTCAGCCCCAAGAGTGAGTGGTAAGCACCAGAGGCCAACTGGATCTCACAGACACAGGCCTCTGGAACAATGATTTTCAAAGTCTGTAAGCCACAATCTACCTTTAAAAAATGTTACAAAAGGAACTTTAATATGTGAAGTGAGTAAAAGTAGGCTTTTATTTATGAAAATATGCTTAAGTTGAAATTTATAATAAACCTAATAACAAATGAAGCAATTTTGATTAGCACAGAAATTTGATATAGAAGAGATGATAGATGACTGGTATGGCCTTTTCCTTAGAATATGCAGATAAATATAAATAGTAATTTTTTAACAGTTTTCTTTCCAATCTAATGATACTGGTCAATTATAGAAAAAAGATGGATGATTTGTTATGCCAAAGCTGCCCCAAATATGTAGATTAGAATGTATTTGTTTACATGCACAGATAAGAATGAACTTATAAATTATTGCATTTTTAAAAATTGCTTATAAATTTAAAGAAAATGTTAAAGCATCTAAACACTTACATAGAATCCCAGGGTTTGGCAGGCGATTACTTGAAATACACTCCCTTTAGATCTTGCTGCACCCAAATCTCAATTTGCTTTCCTTTCCTATTTGGTTGTGGTGTGTATATGTTGGTGTACAATTTTCAGTACTATATGCTATTTGGCCTAAAAACTGGTGAAATCTGAGTAAGGTCTGTAGTCTGGGTGACAGTACTGTAACAGTGCTGATTTATTGGATTTGATATTGTACTATAGTTATATGTCACCACTGTGAGAAGTTATGTGAAGGGTACATGAGACTCTGTACTATTTTTGCAACTTACTCTGACTCCATAATTATTGCAGAATTAAAAAGAAGAAAAAGTCATTTGAAAATGATATTCTTTTACTTAATTGTTAGGAGGGGTGCAACCAGATTAATAGAGCAGTGTACCCACCAGACAGAGTGAATTTCCATTTAGCTAACCTTTTAAAAATAAATAAATAATAAAAACGCCTTTTCTTTCCTTGCCACTGAATTCTATATACTCTACACTCACTCTGTCAGCTACTGTGACACTGTTGAATCTTCGGGAAGAAAACACAGACAATGGCAAATCAAGGAGAGAAATCTATTTTAGCTGCTGCTTGATTACTTAATAAGAAAATGGTGAAAGCCAAGAGTTCAGGGTGCAGTCACTGGATACAGAAAAAGGTAGTGATGTACCATGTTTTCTGAAGCATTTCTATGCTTAAAATGTTTAGTAATTAGACTAAAGCAATGTCAACATGCTGCGATATCATCATTATGTGACTTGGTGACCGTATCATAGTACCTATAGCCTCTTGTGATGGGACAGTGTGATGAATGTTATTCTACAGGAGAAAAGATAAAGGGTTAAAAATATTTTTAAAAGAATAAACCTTTGATCCTTTCACTTCCTTATTGTAAAAATGGGCATGGCAAGTAAAAATGGGCATGGCAGTAGCGAAATACAGTTCTCCGTTCCCTTGTATTTTACAGTGTGTTATAAACTACTGCCATGGACATTGATGAGACTGATGGTGGTTTTGCTCTTCATCACTTAAAACAGAAACAAAACAGAATTCCCTGTGCCAGCCTATCTGTTTTCATTGTAATTGCCAAAAAGTTCAGGTTCCAGACTAACGTGAAAGAGTGACTTGCCTCATGGGTTTTGACTAGAACGAATCAATGGAATTGATCATATCTATCGGATATCTGTGAAGGTGGACTGAGCTCAAAACAACTTCTTTAGTAAATGTTTTAATGGGTGTTAATATAATTCCATTTTTAACAAGTCCATTTATTCAGGAACATAAAATTCTAAGACCATAAGGTCCTTTGCATTAAGTAGGGCTTTAGTTTTGCGTCCATTGTGGAGACTGCCTTGGCTGACCTTTGAGATGGGAAATAAGCCCTCAGCTTTCTGGAAATCCCTCTGCCTGACCAGCCTTTCTGGCTTCTTCCCCAGGGTTATCAATGCTGGGAAGAGCACACACAATGAAGACCAAGCCAGCTGTGAGGTGCTTACCGTGAAGAAGAAAGCAGGGGCCATTACCTCAACCCCAAATAGGAACTCATCCAAGAGACGGTCCTCCCTTCCCAATGGGGAAGGGCTGCAGCTAAAGGAGAACTCGGTAAGACCCCTCGTTATCCTGGGCTTTCAGGTGAGAGGAATGGCACATACTTCTCTCCACTGGAAAATGTTACAGGTTAGACCAGGTCTGGAATGGAAGTGAGAAAAGCAATGTACCTATAGTTTGTGGGGTGGTGGACCTATAATCAGGTGTCACACAAGCCAAAGATGATGCATGTATGAAGAGCTGGTGTTGATGTATGTAGCACCTGAAGTAAATAAAACACATACATTATATATAGATTTTGTTATTAGAATTTATACATGTGTGTGTGTATATATACACACATATATATACATCTATCATGATATATATATATATATATATCTCATGTTTAGTGGGTTCAAAGAAGCCACTTCTAGGTCTTTGTGAAGGAAATGGTCTGGAACCCCCTCATAAAGAGTGGAAATAACTCCAGCTATTGGCTTCGAGCCCTGCTGTGACTTTGTGCCTTTCTTCCCCTTGCCTGTCCTTTGTGGTTGTCCATTTGGAGTCAGTACCAGGAGTGCTTCCAAATTAATATTTGTTTCAATTGGCGCAAAGCCCTTGCAGCCCCTGGGGTGGCCCTGCAAACTCAATACACTATTGACCAACCACAAAGCATTTCTCCTCTCTCCAGTTTCTGGAGAATAAAGTGGACATATCCTCAGAGAGTTCTGAAGAAACCCTTGGAAAAGGACAGGGAATAACTGGCACTCTATTAGCAGATTATTTCTATGGAGAGGTGTTTACTGAGAAAATCAGGAGATATTGAATGGGATGATCCAAATGTGACTATTTATTCTAATAAGCTTGAGGATATTTTTGTATAAAAATTTTATAGTATTTTAAAAGATCTAGCAATCTCTTAGTCTAAGAAATAGTGTCTCGTTACACTCAGGGAATGATTTATTTTGTTAGTCCTGGTTCCGTTTAGAGTTAGAAAACACATTGACCTTTGGGAACTCATCTTGTGCTTGTTTTCAAGGCTGAAAGAAGCATTGTTGGGCCTCTCCCAAGGAGCCAGACTTGAGGACCCAGATGGACACTATAGAGTGATGGTAGCTAAGTGCACAGGCTCTGGAGTAAGATGGCTTAGTACATCTACCACTTATTAGCTATTTATTTCGGGGGTAGTTATTTATTGTTTGAACATCAGTTTTCTCTTCTATAAAAAGGAGTAATAACAGTAGTAACCACCAAATAGTAGAAGACAGCTTGTTGGAAGTATGAAATCCAGTGGTTTGTGGAAAATGTTGACCCAGTGTCTTCATTAATAAATCCTTAATAAGTGTTAGTTAATATCCTAAGGTCAGTCCCACTTCCGTCATTCTCTGTGGATAATGCCCACTGAATTTTGTATGTTTATTCACTTGTGAATCGGAGATTACACAATTTCTTTCATACCTACTTGACAGGATTATTTTGAGGATGAGTTATTATAGGAAAGGGCTCAGAAAATGTGAGGCATTAATGATAATTGAAAATGCATTCCAGTGACTTAATGTTGCTGTTTCCCTGATATTTCTCCCCTGCCACTGGGATACAAAGTGATTTCCATCAAAATAAGTCAGTGTTGACATTTGGCCTAAGGCCAGTTGGTGGTGGCCTTTTTCCTTTTTGCTAAATTCCTCCTAGAAATGGAGCCAAAGGTAACTTTTAAGTTCCTGACCTTAAAAACAGTGAAACTGGTGCATAAGCACTTCAGGATGGAGCTGTGACTCTCCTCTGTGATGGCTCGGAATCTCTCTGGGGTTCGTGCTCCAGGAGCAGCAACAAGGTGCCCAGCACGGTGGACATACCCTGGCCCTCTGTTTCCTGCTTCAGCAGCAACAGCTTCACTTCTATCTGACTTATGTATTAATTAGGCTTATTATTAGAGTGTAAGACAAGAACTATGCTGCTTTTTAAAATTTGTGATAAAATATATGTAACATAAAATTTACCGTTTTAACCATTTTTAGGTATATAGTTCAGTGGCATGAAGTATGTTCGTATATTTGTGCAACCATCTCTGTCATACATCTCCAGAACTTTTTCATATTCCCGAACTGAACCTCTATGTTCATTAAACACTGACTTCCCTTCTCTCCCCTCATCCCTTGGCAACCACTGTTCTATTTTCTGTCTCTATGAATTTGACCACTCTAGGTACTTTATGTAAGTGGAATCAGACAATATTTGTGTTTTCATGTCTGGCTTGTTTCACTTAGTGTGATGTTCTCAGGGTTCACCTACATTGTAGCATGTGTCAGAACTTCCTTTCTTCTTAAGGCTGAATAATATTCCATCTTATGCATATGCCACATTTTGTTTATCCATGCATCTGTTAATGGAAACTTGAATTGCTTTTACCTTTTGGCTATTCTGAATGATGCTATTATGAACATAGGTATACAAATATCTCTTTAAGTTTCTGCTTTCCATTCTTTTGGATATATACCTGGAATTGGAACTGCTGGATCATATAGTAATTCTGTTTAATATTTTGAGGAACCTCCATACTGTTTTCCAAGAGGCTGCACCATTTTACATTCCTACTAGCAATGCAGAAGAGTCCCAGTTTCTCCACATCCTTGCCAACAATTGCTATTCTCTTTTTTATTATATTCATCCTAAGGTATGAGGTGGTTATTTCATTGTGGTTATGATTTGCATTTCTCTAAGGATCAGTGATTTGAGCATTTTTTTCATGTGCAACTTGTTGGCCCTTTACTTGTCTTCTTTAGAGAAACAAGTTCTTGGCCCATTTTTTAATTGAGTTGTCTGCTTTGTTGTTGTTGTTTGTACTGCTTTTTAAAAGCTTGAAAACCATGATCTAGTGTGGAATAGCAATCACTGAGCACTTTCTGGGTACCAGGAAGTAGATGCTGGGGATTCAGCAGGGAATTAAACAGGCAAAGATCCCTACCCACAGGGTGTTTACATTCATAGACGGAGTCAATTAAAATATACAGTGTGCCAGATGATCAACACTATGGAGGAAAACAAAGTGGGGAAGCAGTCATACAGGAGGAATACAGGAAGCAGGAATATGTGAGGTGCCAGGGATGGGTAAAGACGGCATCGCTGAGAAGGTGACATTTGGGCAAAGACCTGAAGTACAGCTATTTGGAGGAAGAGCATTTTAACCTTCTGGGCAATTGCAAAGACCCTGAAGTGGTAGGAGGCCCTGTGTTCTCGGGAATCAGCAAGGAGGCCCCTGTGATTAGAGCAGACATAGAGAAAACCTGAATTGCACGAAATGTTGTCAGAAAGGTCATAGGGGTGGGGTGAAGCTATCTGGCAGGACCTTGAAGGCTAATGTAGGTCTTTGGCTTCTACTTTGAACAGTTTACTAGCAGAGGATACTGGATACACTGGTTAAAAGAGGCCAGTGATTTTTCCCATTGAGAAGATATCCCCCTTATGGTAAAATTCAAATAAAGTAGCGCTTAGGAAAGGGTAGTGAGAGTGTACGGCCTAGGGCAAGAAAACATCTGTGGGAAGCAAGTAAGGCAGACGCCACCCCTGTCCCCCGTGAATCAGTCCCCCCCCCCCCCCCCCCCCCCCCCCCC
>NW_007726764.1:48783-54787 GCF_000696425.1 Galeopterus variegatus
TGTATCAGTCCCCCCCCCCCAGCAAATGCATAGCACTGTATCTGCACACCGAGCCTTGGGGATAAGGAGATGAGTGCAATACACTTCCAGTCGCCCTAGGGCTGATTTGAAGAGGGAGAGTCATAAAGCAGTGGCACTACAGTGGAGTGAGTTTTCAGAGAAAGATAAGAAGCCCAGACTGTAGGAAAGCCTAACTCAGATTGGCCACTGGTGGTTTGGGGAACAACAGAGGAGGGGGATATGTCAGATGAGGGAAGGCTTCCTGGAGAAAGTGGCATTTGAGCTGGGGTTTTGAAAAGTGAATAGGAGCTAACCAAGCAAACAAGAGAAAAGGGCATTTCTCAGCACTACACTCTCCCGAGTGAGCCACGGGCCGGCCCCCTGAAAAGGGCATTTCTGATAGAAGGAACACACGTATGCAAAGACAGGTTGGCATGAGAGCACATGAGGCGTGTCTCCTAGTGGTTTGGTGCAGAGGTCGCTTGGAGGGTGATAAGGCAGGAACAGCAAGCAGGTTTCACACACACAAGGGTCACCAAATGCTGTAATAAGCTGGGATTTTAACCAAAAGATTTTGGGCAAAGCCATGATGAGTCAAGACAGTGATGGCAGTGGAGAGGCTGACTTGGAAGGCCAGGGGCACAGACCTGGAGCTGGAATGACAGTTAGGAGGTTTGTGCTGAAATTTAGGTAGAAAATGATGAGGACTTAAAATAAGGCAGTGGCTAAAGTGAGGGACAGGTTCAGAAGAGATGATGTGAGGGACACAACTGAGGTGACCAGATGACTGACGGCTTGGGGTAAGGAATAGAGAATGTCAGGCATCAGCTGTCAGGTGCTGGTCACTGAAAAGTGGACCACTGGAGCAGCCGCAGGTAGAAAGGGAAGAGATGGCCAGAGGTGGTGACCTGAGTTTTGAGTATACAGCCATTCCTTTCTATATGCAGGGCATTGGTTCAGGGGCCCCAGTGTATATCAAAACCTGCAGATACTCAAGTCCCACAGTTGGTCCTGAGAAACCCACATATGTGAAAAGTTGGCCCTCCTAATACATGGGTTCCCCATGCCACAAGTACTGTATTTTCGATCTTCAGTTGGTTCAAAAATATCTGCATATAAGTGGACCGTGCAGTTCTGACCCATTGTTCAAGGGTCAGCTGTACTGATTCTACCTTTCTAGGTGGAAGTGTTTTATAGGAAAATAGAAATAAGGGTTTGGCATTCAGGAGCAAGTCTGGGGGTGTTTAGCTTTCAGGAGTTACAAGTGCAAAGATTATAGTTGACACCACAGATGTGGCTTACGAAGAGTATGAAAGCGAGAAGGTGAGTGCAAAATAGAAGCCTGATGATGGTGGGATCTGAAAAGCTCCAAGAAGAGAGGGAAGCTGTAAGGAGGGAAGGAAACTATGCCATGGGCCAAAAGAGATCGAGAAAGATAAGGATGGAAAAATGGGCAAATGCTGTTTTAACAAAAAATGGAACAACAGGGTAGATAATGGCATCGTTTCATTTGCAAACAGTTGACAGGCATGAAGGACGGTAGTGAGACACGGCTCCCTCTGGGACACTGCGCTTAATTTCTCCCTCCTTTCTTGATCTCTTCATCCCGAGTAAATTTAGTAAAGTCAAAATATGTGTTTCCACAAGACTTCTTTCATACATAATATCACCTTCATCTTCTTTGGAGATTGAAGAAAACCTAAACTTTCCTGTAAAATAACATTAAACTCACAGTGAAAAGATGAATTATCATAGGAATGTTTTCTTTGTTAGAAACATCAGTGACATGCAGAGGAATTCGGTAGAAATGTGACTTTATGTTTGATGACATTTCCTATATTGAGTGGCAGTAGGGTAGCTGGATAGCAACAAGATGACTTTTTCCTCCTACAAATAATTATCAATTGGTATAATGATTTTAAGGCAACCTTAAGCCATCCCTTGTGCCATTTCATAATTATTTTATCCTATTAATACATGTAATCTTTCAGCCAAAGAAATCAGCTTCTGCTTCCTATTTTAAACAAACTTTAAAAAAAAAAATTTTGATGAATGAAGTAATATAGCATTATATTCTGCTTCTCCTGGCTTCCATGAAGAATTTAGTGAAAAAAATATCATTTCCCATGATTGGCTGAGCTCTTGAGAGTGGTACCTTACTTTAAAGAAAGAAAATACAAATTAATTTCAAATTCCATCTACACATAAAGTAAAATGTCAGGAGGTAAAGAAGCAATGCTTGAAAGAAGTCCTAAAACTTGAAAGGAATAGAAATTTAAAAGTTTTAAAGTGTTCTGAGCTATAGTATTTTTGTCTGGAGAAATGCAAGGGGATATGGCTGAATTATTCTGTTCTTCCTTACGAGTACTCTGTAATCGACTAGACTTTGTTTTGGTTTTGCATATGAGTTTAGCTATATAATTCACAGTAAATAAATAGTGAATATTTCTCTTTTGAGGAATGAGGAGGGAAGCTGTGAGATCTTGATGCAGTAGATATGAAGCATAGTAGAGAAGGGTGCTCTCAGTGACAAGTGAGGGTGGACCTCTTCCTGCACCTGGGTCACTTCTGGATAGTTTCTGAGAAGAGTCATAAGCCCACAATTGGGCAGATAAAAAATAGATACTCCATGGCCGTGTGCAACCCTCTTCAAATTCCTGTGCCTCACAAATCAACAGAGTAACCATTATTCTTTCAGAAGGAGAGAAGAGATCTAGGGTAATTAGAGGGGGGAGGGGGGAAGGGGGGGATATTGGACAAGGGGCATAAAGAATAATTAGGATTTATAACAATATTTATGCTAGTAATATTGATTTGATCAACATATCTCAATGTTGTACCCCAAAAATATGTATAATCAATATTGATTCAATAAAAAATTTTTAAAACAAACAAAAAACCCCCAAAACCAAATTCCTGTGCCTCTGATTACTCATTTAGGGATATAGAGTGAGTGGCCGGGAAAGAAGAGAATCTAAAATGCTAGCATTTCCAAAAGACACTTTCATAAGATTGTCCCTAAGGAAAGATGCTGTAAGCTTGTGGCAGACAACACCTGATCCCCAACAGCCTTCTGTCTCCCACTGAAGCTTTCTAAATTAACCAAATCAAGATGTGTGGGAATAACCACCATTGATAGGCTTCCTTTCCTTTAAATTGAAAGATTATGAAGAGTCTATTGTACCGATTGCCAACCACCGGTGAAAACACAGCTTTTCCAAGAGCTTTTGCTTTCTAGTTTCTAACTATCTAGTCATTCTAGGAATGAGATAAGAAGAGGAGATACCAGATGTCTTCTGAGGGAGCCAAAAGGGTTCACAGTTAAGGGCATCTTATAACCTTAGTATTAAGATAAGTACATGTCCTTATGTAAGAGACATGGTTGTGAAATATTTAGGGCATTGTGTCATTATCAGGACATTTTCCTCCCACATCTGATTCCCTGTTTGGAACAGGTTGTTCTGGGCTTGAGACTAGACTTGTGGATACGTGCATTGCAAGTGTCTTTCCTTAGGACAGGAGCATACTTATGCTGTTTAATTTAGTCAAAACACATCAAAGTGTGCGGTTTCAGTATCTGTTAGTTCAGTGTGTAGTTACAATAACAGGAGGTGGCTGTGTCAGCATTGTGGCCAAGTTCACCAGCAAGGGAGAGGAAAGCTGATTATCTTTCTCAGCGGAGGATAGGGCAGCACTGTGGGAATTCAGGCGTATAGGATCCAACTGGGGTGGGAGAGGTAAAGGGGAAACAAAAAAGGGGCATTTCAACTCTCTTTTCATCTATTTTCTGTAAGAAGGACTCTTTCACCCCCGGAACACTAAATGAAGGTTGCTTCTGGTCCCACAACAGCAGTCCTCCTGGAATGTGTGGCCCTCATCTGGCGGTCTGCTTCCTGATGCGATGTCAGCTATAAAAAGCAGTAGGAGTGACATTTTATTCATCTCTGCTTATTAGTTTAAACTTTTACTCTCTGTTCTGCTCATGTCAAGAAAATATGAACTTTCTATTTATCTACTTATATATTTTTTTAAGTGAGAGTGCAATGGTTTCTTTCAAAACTCTTACCTCTTAGATCCAGGGGCATAGAACTCTTGCCAGTGATTAAGAAGGATGACTTTACAACCAGGAATTGACGAGGCTGTGTCAGCCAAAGTAACTGAAGTTTCCTCCTCGGTGGGTGTTGGTTTACTCTGTAGACCAGGTTTGTCCAAGATGCGTCTAATAACTAAAAACATAGCTAAAACTTGCTTCCACGATAGATCTTCCCAGTGTGGCACAACTTAAAGCCAAAGGAAAATAAATCATGTTGAGATGGAAATTTCTTCCTGCTTCTCTTCAAATCCAGCTTCTCACAGCTTTAGACGGGAAGAGCATTGGAAAGGGCAATATGCTCTTGAGATTTTTTTTCTTTCTTTCATTCTTTTTTTTTTTCAAACACAATACTCAGCATTTATGTGCCAGACACTGATCTTAGTGCTTTGCCAATATTAATTCATTTAACTGCCTAATACATAAATATGTATTGCTATTATCTTTATTTTGCTGATGAGGAAATTGAGGCCCAGAGCTGGAAAGTGTGGAGCTTGATTCAAGCCAGGCAGTCTGGCCTCAGAGTCTAGACTTAGGCTGCCTCTTTGTCCATTAGTGGTTGAGAAATGTAGTAGGAAAATCTCTTTGGAAAAGTAAGAAATAAAGAAAGAATAACTCCTAATGCTGATCTGTATAATTTCAAGAGAATTAGATACTAAATATTTTCTCATTTCCATTCTGATTTGTCTTGATTTAGGAGTGAGTTGGCAGTCTCCCCTGTCTACTCAAGAATTTAGATAATAGCTCTCACTGACTCAGGTGAAGAACAGAACTGAAATGAAATTGTTCATGTCCTTTTCCTTCTAGTCCATTTTTCTTTCTAAATTATATAAACCATGGCAAGAAGAAAAATCTTTGTAATTAAATGAGTGTCTGAGTTTGAATCCCAGCTGTGCCACTTACTAGATGTGTTACCTTGTGCAAGCTCCTTGACCTCTCCATACCTCAGTTCCCTCATCTGTAAATTGGGGATAATAGTTCCTACCTTACAAGGTTAAAAATATGAAAAGTGCTTAGAATAGTGCCTGGCATGTGGTTAGCATTTTATAAATATTATTTGTTGTTGTTGCTGTTATTCCAATAGTAGTGTTTATAGCTGCATTTCAGTATTATTTCACATTACTTACATTTTTTCTATAAATTTAGGGAGAAGTTGTTGGTGTATGAACTGAGTAGTTTGAGAACATTCCTGAGCTGATTTATGAGTCTAGAATAAACCACAACACAACTTAGCCAAAACTGTTGCAAACTTTATACTTTGTACCTGTCAGGAATTAATTTAACATTTATTTAATAGTGTTTTAAAATATGGGACTGTATTGTCATCCAAAAACAAAACGTAAACTTATCAAACATGTCCTATATCTAACTGCCTCCTGAGAAGGAAGGAGCATACTCACTGGAGTATGTAAAATTTGGAGTTTTTTTTCCCATTCAGGAGAAAAATATCTGAATAATTAGTCAAAAAGAATTGGTTTAAAAACAAACAAACAAAAAAACCTGTGCTGTACAGTCATGGTTCCATGTGGACAGCAATAGAACATGGGCCCTAGGAAGAACTTTCATGAAGTTACTCAAATTTCCCCTTGTCTCTGCTTCTTTGTTCATTCTTATCCCTCTCACTGGGTAACTGTGAGGATCAGAAGAAAAACTGGAAATTGAAAGTGCTGTGGATGGATGCCTGAAACAGATACTCTGGACTCTGACTTATCATCCTCGCTGTGATTCCTTGGAAACTGGCCAGAAACTTCATGGAAATCAAACTATACAATAGTTGATAGTGCGGAATCAGAAGAATATGGCAGCTCTACGTTTGCAGCAACAGAGAGGAGCTTGGAGAGAATTATGTTAAAGGAAATAAGCCAGGCACAGAAAGAGAAACACCACATGTTCTCACTCGTATGTGGAATTTAA
>NW_007726764.1:55432-98573 GCF_000696425.1 Galeopterus variegatus
TCTGAGATGATATCTTTGTTAGTGCCCCTTAAGAAGGGTGGGTACCTCATTGCTCACCTCGGCTTTTTTGGTCTCTGGGTTCCAAAGAGTTAGGATGCACGTGATATGGCTCGTTTTTAATAGGGCTAAAATTTTGGGTGGTGTTTTTTGACATTCCTAGTTGGCTGTGCTGTAATTACACCTGAAGTTGAATGGACACCAACTGCTTGTATCTGAAATTATTTTAACTCCCTGTTTAATAGATAAATTTCTGTTTGGAGCGGACTTATATTTGTTGAAAGGTCGAAGGAGACTTTTCCAGCTAGAATGCATTAAGTTCTGACATTATAGATGTTTGTGAAAATGGGAAAAAGAGAATAAAAGGATATAACATTGGGCCTACTTTAGAGAAAGGCTGAAAGAGAAACTGTGAACTTAAAACTGTTGCACTCTCTTTGTTACCTGTCTTCCCCTGGGTGATGAAGATGCAAAGGATTACTCAAAGCCCATTTCTTCTGAGCAGTGAGAAACCCCAAAGGGGTTAATTTCCTGGAACCCTCAAGAGAGAGGCATTCCTCCTTGGGAAATTAACACCAGACTGGGGTTCTTTCTCAGTATTTATTCTCCAGGCCAGAAAGTTACAGAAAAGAAACATAGGTGGGGTTATGGTTAAGTATAGTTTAACAATAGAAGGTGGTAACATCAGCGAAATAATGAAGTGACATTCCATAATGCAGTTTGCAAAAGATTAAGTTGATCCACCAACAAAAGCTTGTTCTTAGCAAGTACTATCTTTTCCTACAGCAGTTTCCTCAGTATTTTTGCATAACAATAAAGCAGCTTTGGGTTAACCTGCACCAAAGATGTCTGTCCTTGAGCCAGCAATTTTGTGGTGTTACAATTCTTTATCTATAACAGAAACTTTAGCCTGGGGAAAGTTTCCTGTCTTTTGCAAGCTTAACATTTCTATATGTAATTTTTAAAAGTTAGGTTATACCTGAAACTACAGGGCTTTGGAAACTAGGCCCTGTGAAATACATCTGCTTTATAAATGTTAGTATACTCCACATAAAATTCCCAATTTGTCACCTTCTGGAATCTTCCGCCACAGATGTTTTCCTGAAAATGAGTATAGGGGGTTCTGTGTGTGTGTGTGTGTGTGTGTGTGTGTGTTGAATTGCATATAAGACTGATTTGGTAGGGGGAAGGAGGTGGTAAATGAAACAGCTTAGAATGCAGCTCAAAAACTGCTTCAAAGTTATTTTTTGTGACTCATGTAATTTCTGCCAAATTGAATTAGATGGTAAGTCAGGAAAGGGCTTGATACTGGTTTTCTTAAAGTGAAGTACACATTTAACTCATGTTTATCTGGAGCAAAAACAAGGTTAAATATTTGTTAAAATATTAGTAATTTTAAAATTCATTATGTCAAGAGCATGTTACTCTGAATTTGAAGTGTCTTGATTTTTCAGATGTAGAATTTTATGTCCTGTGCTGCTGACATCCCATGGACATTTTCTTATACTACCATAAGAGTAATGTGGGGTCACTGCTGAAAAGTCTTAGCCATCAGTTGATGGCCCAGGACATGTATGCAATTATGACTAAGCAACAGACAAATTAAAATAAATGCAAGCAGCACTGAAGTGCAAAAGCCACAGAGTAATAGAAGCCAGGGAAATTAATTACAAAGAGTTGCGTGGTCTTGGGAAGTTAGAAAGATTCCTCAACTTGGAGTCTGAAGAACTGGATTCTAATCCTACCTCTATCTTGTACCAGTAGAGTCGCTTAAACTGGCTATGCCCCAGTTCACCACTGGTAAAAATGGGATAATGGTTCCCATTTTACGGTGGTGTCAGGGGGGGTTAAACACAGCAGGAGCTCAGGAGACACTCTTTGAACTTAGACTTCCTATAGGGGAAGTAAATTAAGAGGAACAGAAGTAATGGGAGTTGCACGGTGTGGGGGGATGAGCAGCCCATTTGGCAGAGTTGAAAGTTAGGAGCTCAAGTGTGCAGCTGGTCTCCTGAGGGGATCCTTACCCCTCCGGCCTCCTTGGGGTCCCCCCAGGCCATTTGATAGTGAGTGCATGGTATTACCAGTACTTGAAGTGTTTTTGTTTCTCCTGTCTGCAGGACACAGTGCTACATGTTTATTAAATGATTATACAGGACAATTAACTTTTTTGGTGTACATTTTTATGAATTTTAACAGATGCATAAATTCATAAAATCACCACCATAATCAGGATTCAGAACAGTTCCATGACTACAAATAACTCCCTCATGCTATCCTGTTATAGTCATACCCTTGCCCCTACCCTCCCATAACCCATACTTGTTGTCTACACATTTAACACATGTTACCCACTCCTGTGGCACCACGTACTTCTTATGTCTAACACTCATCACACTGGTGGTTACCTGGTCATATTCTAGATCATGAACTTCAAGAGCTCGGGAACCATGATATCCCTGCCATATCCCCAGTGCCCAGCATGGAGCCTGGCACACAGGAGGGGAGACTCCAGGACATGTTAAATGAATGAGTCCTTACTGTCTGTGCCCCAGTTTGACCTTGTTCTTTATCCTTCATATTTAAATAAGGAAATGGAGATTGAGAGCAGTTAAGACACTTGCCCAGGATCAGGTAGTAGTACATTCCAGAATCAAGGTTTGTCTTCATCTAAGGCCGGTGGTCTTTTTATGTTAAGACATAAGATAGATAAGATTCGTTTGCTTTATCTCATTTGAAAGCACATTGGTAAGTTACCCAACTATTAAAATAACCATGGTGTGTGGTATGTGGACACAAGTAACAAAATTGTTCTTGGCCTGTTAGATAATGTAAAACCTGCCCCCCCCCTTTATTTACTATGTAAACTCAAAATCTTATTCTCAGAGCTAACACCAAACTGGGGATGTTCCTCCTTCTAGACTGACTAACAGTGTGAGGGGAGGAGGTGGGCAGAGAAGACCAAATGGAGCTGTGGCTTTCGTGTCCCTCCCTTGGTACTTTTTCACCAGCCAAGCATGTGGAGAACACAGCTCTCCAGCTTCCCGTCCACGCACCTGGGCCCTTCAGTCACTGATTGAAAGGATAAGGCAATAGCTGAGTCCGGGGCTAAGACAGGCAGAGCTGAAGGCCAGTGGGAACCTGCAGCTTTGAGAGTCTGTGGTTTTCAACAGTTCATCTCTCCAGGAAAAGGAGTCTGGGTTTTTTGGTTTTATTTTAATTTTCCTTTTTAAAAAGATACAGGGCTTAGCCTAGGAGAGAAGTGTGTGTGAGAGAGAGAGAGAGAGAAAATATGTGTGTGGGTTTCATACTGGTTATATAGGGCCATAAGGCTCAGCAACTCCAGTACAGCCAGAGATGGCAGCAAGATGACTCTTTGGTCTCCTGAGAGCCCTTTTGAGGCTCCCAGACCCTAGATCCGAGCTGTTTATTTGCATTGCACCCCAGACTCAGAGAGCTGAGAGGACACAGTCCTGGATAAAGAAAGTGAGATCAAGTCAGCCCTAATCCCAAAGTAGGTTAGGTTTGTTATCTTCTGTGGTTTTACCAATATGAAGTGCCTTACATAAAGTCCTTATTTCCCAAGCTGCTATTTTGCTTTGAAAAAATAAAAACAAGTGAAAAACAAAACAAAACAAACAAACAAACAAAAAACTCTCCCTTCCTTTCTTTGTATATTTAGTAAATATTTATTGAGCATCTATTCTCTACCAGGCACTCACTGGGAACAGCAGAGTGAATGAGACACACGTGAGTCTCTGTGAGCAGGGCTGATACACAGTCATGCAGGCAATTCCACAACAGTGTGATAGACACAGCTGTAAGAGATGTACACGGGCTGAGGGGGTCCAGGCAGGCTCGATGGGGGAGGTCATGCTTTGCCCAAAAACTGAAGATAAGTAGTTCTGCAAGCAGAGAGTTGGGGATGGGTGTTGCAGGCAGAAGAAAACCATGACAGTCATAGTCCTGGAGGTAATTGAGACTTAGAAGAAATGAGAGAAGCTCAGGACCACTGGCAGGGAGTGAGAGATGTGCTGGAGAGACAGCAGTGAACAGATCATGTAGGGCCCATAAGCCATGTCAGCATCCAGGAGACCAAATGACATTTTAAGGGCAGTAGGGCATTAATGAGGGTTCTAAGCAGTGAAGCAATACAGGTGTGTCTGCAGTGAAACTGCAGATTTGAGATGCTTTAAAAGCATCGTGTTCATACAACTTGTGATTCCTCAGGCCTCTCTTAGGCTCACAGTTCATCACCCCTGTTGCCTTATTTCTGGCTTGGACCCCTGATGTTGATGGGGGCCCTTGATGCTGGGGTGACCCTGAGGAGACGCTCATTCCTCAAGGCTCTTGGGTCTGAGGTTGTGCATCAAACCATCCTGCTTACCTTATAGCAATTGGTGGCATTGTTTTGAAGCAAGAAGAGAGTGCGAGAGAAGGGAGAGTCCCCTTATCCCCTTTAAAATAAGTGTACAGCACATCCTGTTTAATCATGCCACTTTCAAAAATAGATTTTTATTCTCTGTAGTATCTCGGTCACGTTTCAAACATCATATAGCCCTCTCCAGCCTCCTGTTATTCTTTGAAACATCTCCTGAAGTCATTAGTCTCCTCTCTGGGTGTCATGATACCACCCTAACTGGACCCTCTTTGCCTCTTGACAGTCCCTTGTGAGCCTCTGACATTCCAGGCTTCCTTATTGCAGCTGGCGTCCCTGGCACTCTTAGGTGCAGAGGCTTACATCGTGCCAGCACCCCCAAGCAGAAAGTCGAGACGCCTTAGTCTGCCTTGCCAGATTCTGGAGTCTTAGCCCCACCTGACCCAGCCCTCAAGGCCACTGTCCATGTGGTGCTCAGAGTGCAGGGGGAGTTTCCAGGAGGAGCTGATGTTTAAGCTGAGCACTTACAGACAGGCAGGAATTAGAAATGAGGTGGAAATAGTGGATTGTGAGGAGCTGCAAGTTCTGAAGTTTGGCGTGAGTGGGATTTGAGTAAGGTCTAGAATGTGGGTAGAGCATCTCAGACTAGATCAGAGGTTGCAAACTGCTATCTCTAATGGCTGCCTATTAGAATAGGTGGAGCCAGTTTACAGAGCAGGTTGTCAGGCCAGAAATATCAGATTCTGTGTTTTAGAAAAAAAAAATCACTCTGGTTGCAACTCGGGTAGCAGAGTGAAGACATGCATGAGGTCACCCTGTGCGTACTAGGCAAGCTTTCCCTCCTGGGGAGGGAGACATGGGCTGGGGGACGTTCAGCATAGCATGGGAGCGATGGCTGAGAGGACTCTGGTCCCAGTTGCATCACTTGACAGGTGGTGCACTTGATAGGTTACACTCTCTGTCCCTCAACTTCCTCCTCTGTAAAATGGGGATAACCACCACACTTCATTGGGTGGTTATTCATAGTACTGTAGTAAGGATTAAGCGAGTTACTATTTGTGAAGCATTTAGAATGTTGCCTGCTACATAAGGTTTGTTAAATGATGGGAAGAGTGCTCTAGACTCACAACTGGATGTTTCTTTGACTTTAGGGTCTCTTACACTTTAACAGCTGAGCTGGAACCCGAACACTTTGTGGAAGTATTTCCCCAGATAGTGTATCAATCACTTAGTGTTTCTCGGCAAAAGAGTACACTGAAGATTTTGAACTCTCTTGATGAACTTGGTTGTATCAAGTTCAAAGGCCTTCAAAAAAAATTTTTTAAACACTTGAATCCTTTTGACCAAAATCTTTTGCAAAACCCTGATGTTCACAACTGACAAAGCTGTGCTGCTCTGATTTAAGTGAGTCAAGGGGACTCATGAACTAAACACTTGCTTCACATCCTCTTTCTAAAGGTCTCATTTCTGAACCAGGGAATGTAGCTGGACATCACTGGTCTGGACGGTTCAGGGAGATGTGACTTATCCAAGATCACGCAGTGAAATGATGGCAGGTTTGTGACTAGAACATGGATCTCCTGACTGCTTAGCAGCCCCTCCATTAAGATCGGGATTCTCAACGTTGGCTGCTCTTTAGAATCCCCTGGCGAGCTTTAAAAACGTTCCATGCTGGGGATCTACCTTGAGAGTTACTGACTTAATTGGTCTGGGCTTGGCCCCAGCATCAACTGCTACTAGATCATTCAGTCTTGAGTAAAAAAAACAAATTTTCTTTGTGGAAAACTTATGTCTTAAAGTTTTTGCTGTGAGAATTATTAATTGCATTAAAAACAAGTAGGTTGTACCAGAATTTATAGCACTGTTGTGCAGAGGTGTTCCTGCAGGGAGACTTTTGAGCCCTTCTGGGCCTTGCAACAAAAGTCCCTAATCAAGTTCCCTACTGACTGCTTAAAAATTCCCCAGATATTTTATCAACTGAGTGTTGTCACAGTAGGTATAGGATGCTTTCCCTGGCTGAAGGAAATGGTTGGATTACTTCTCAGAAAAAAGTTGCTTTTGAAAAATATGATAGAATTTCATTGCAGTGTAGCTCATTATTTTAGGAAATTTGATATTCTTTAGTTCAAATCATGACTCTGGAAAGTCAGGTGTGACAGAATCTGTGCCTGGACACTGATACCACCCCTACTCCCTTCCTCACCTCCCCTGCAGCATCTTCCTTAAAGACTTTTGCTAGGTTATAATTTAAGTCTAGTGCAGAAGGGCTGTGTGTGTGTAGGTTTTAGTGGGGCAACACTGGGCCCTTTGGGGAGTTAACTGTAATGAGCAAGAAATATTTTCCTTTTGCTGCTTTTCCCTAGACGTAAGGATATGTCCAGATGGGAAGGTTGCTGTCTCCTGGGATGGCTGTTCAGCCCAGGAGAAGGACTGTTCGCCTCCAGGAGACTGGCAGACACCAGGGTTGCAGCTGCATCACTTCTTTGGTCACCAGGGTTGGTGTGGCCAGTGGCTGGTCAAACTAACTGGTTGACGTCTCCTTCTTCTGCATAAAGGAAGGCCAACCACCCTTTGGTCAGAAGTAAGGTAGGGTCATGGAGCTGCCGCTTCAGGAGAGCAGGCCCATCTCCTGCAGGACCTTGTCTTGGCTGAGCTGGAGGGTGGAACCTTCATCTTTTTGTGCAGTCTGGAGAAGCCTATGGACTCCTCAGAAGTAAGTTTTTAAGTGCAAAAAAAAAAAAAAACATAAAAATACAAAAGAAATGGTTACATTGAAGTAGTTATCAAAAAATTTGAAAGTAAGTTTGTAATATGGCATCATGTCCTTTATTTAGACAGAAAATAATAAGAACTAGTGGTGGATTTAATAACTGCTATAATTTCGAAGTGGTGAGCGTGAACAATTTAGGATATGTGGAATGGCAATACATTATTTCTGCTGGCAACCAATCACAGGTGCTGCTAATAACATTGTTGCCTTCTGTTCATAATAGGAGGAAATGATAAATTCAGAGGTTTATGAAAATAAAATAGATTCATGGACTCCCTGAATCCTATCCACAGATGCTCTGAATTAAGAATGCTGGCCTGGGTGTTCAGCTTAATTCCAAGTTGATATCCACTTCCACATGCACCTACCTGTAACCTTTTTTATGCTTGTGCCTGACTTTTTTTTGCACTCCTCTTTCCTTCCTGTGTGTGCCTCAAGTCCCAGGATACTATGTAAACATGCACATCCTTTCTTCTCTGTGTCCCCTGCTCTTGTTACAGAAACTGACAGTGGCTTATCTAAATGTCACGCAGCCCATATGACAAAGACCAGAGTCAAACTGTCCAGGGCTTGTGCATTGGCCCAAGCAGGACAGTGAGAGCCAGGCTCCTCTGAATTCCTGCTCCGCCATACTGAGCCTGCAGCTTTCAGCCCTTTTTTTGCAAAGGGTTACTCCACCTCCAGGTGTTGCTTCTGTGAGCCAGGCAGGAAGAAAGGGGGAAGAGTGAAGGGCAGAGGACCAGGCTGGTTGAGTTGGTCCTTTTTTAATCAGGAAAACAGCTTTCCTGGAAGTTCCATCCAGGAGACTTCTCCTTGCTGCTCACAGGCCAGTGTATCCTATGACAGCACAGAATTGCAAGGGAGTCTGGGAGGTGAGTGTTTTTAATAAGCACATCACTGCCTGTATTAGTCCATTTCTGTTGCTTATAAAAAAGTACATGGAATTGGGTAATTTGTAAGAAAACAAAATTTATTGCTTACAGTTTCTGAGGCTGGGAAGTCCAGGGAACACAGCTGGTGAAAGCCTCGGTGGTGGTGACAGAGATGGCAGAATATCACATTGCAAAAATGGTGGAGCAGAGAGACTAACCTCTTCATTCACTCTCCTTTCAAAGCCCTCCAAACCACGCCCATGACCACCATTTTTAATCTGTTGACTACTGCATGGCCCTACAGTCTAGTCACCTCTTTAAGGCCCCACCTTTCAATTACCGTAATAGGATTTCTCACCCTCTTAACACTGTCGCAGTGGGGTTCCAATCTTAGGGGGACACTCAATCCAAGGCACTGCCCCAGACAGAATCAGTAGTGAGGAGGAAGGAAGACTAGGTGTTGGGTAGGCATCTAACAGATTCTGCCACATTGCCTAAGCCACCTGCTACTTTCGGGTTCCAATCTTAGGGGGACACTCAATCCAAGGCACTGCCCCAGACAGAATCAGTAGTGAGAAGGAAGGAAGACTAGGTGTTGGGTAGGCATCTAACAGATTCTGCCACATTGCCTAAGCCACCTGCTACTTTCTTCTGGCTGCCTGGCTGCTGCCTTCCATGTCTCCTCTCATCCATCCAAATTCTACATGTCCTATTTTCAAGTCCCAACTTCTTCCCTGACTTCCCTAGCCCACACTGATCTATGCTTCTTAGATATAGAACTTTTCGAGTTAGCAGAGGCATGAGAGTCTTGTAGGGTAGCCCCTCATTTTATGGAGAACTGATGCCCAGAAAATGACTTACCCAAGATCATATGGTAATGGTAATGACAGCAGCTACACGTGCTCTAGATATGCTGCTTAGCTAGTCACTTGACATAAATGACCATTTAACCCTTCCAAACCACCTCCCCCATGTAAGGTAATTATCACCTGCATTTTACTTATTAGGAAGCCATGGCAAAGAGATGTTAAGCCACAGGAATAGCCAGCTAGTGCGTGACACAGCCAGGCCCAGCACCTGCACTGCCTCCCTAACCTTGTACTGACTCCTACTCAGCTGACTGGTGTTGAAGATGAGATTAGAACCCCGACCTTCTAAACCTTAAATCACTGTTCTTTCCGCTTTGCTTTCCTGAGTTCTTACTGTTTGTACCTCTGTTTTTTGGTGCTTTTAGTTGTTCGTATGTATTTCTTACTGCCTGAATTTGACTGAATGTTTTTTAAGGCAGGATTTACCTCCTAACTAGCATCCTTACTTTCACTCTTACTTCTCCCCTAATCCTCACAGCATAGCTTGAGTGATCTTTTAAAAATATAAATCGGGGGCCGGCCTGTGGCTCACTCGGTAGAGTGCGGTGCTGATAACACCAAGGCCATGGGTTCGGATCCTATATAGGGATGGCCGGTTTGCTCACTGGCTGAGCGTGGTGCTGACAACACCAAGCCAAGGGTTGAGATCCCCTTACCGGTCATCTTTTAAAAATATATATATATAAATCGGTTTTGTCACTCCCACCTCAATCAATGGCTTTTTGTTACTCTTAGGCTAAAGGTCAAGATCCTTCACGTGTCCTGTAAGGACTGAGTTGCTTAGCCACTACCTCCCTCTCCAGCCTCATCTCACCTGCCTCCTTTCCTGTCTCACTTGTCCAATTAGCCACATGGCCATGGTTTAGTCTCCTCTTTATTTATTTATTTATTTATTTTTTGTCCTTTTTGAGACCGGCCACACCATGCTCAGCCAGTGAGCGCTGTGAGCGCACCGGTCATCCCTATATAGGATCTGAACCCGCGGCGAGAGCGCTGCTGCGCTCCCAGCACCGCACCCTCCCGAGTGCACCACGGGCTCGGCCCTTAGTCTCCTCTTAATCATCATGCACCTTCCTCCCACAGGGCCTTTGCACCTGCTGTTGCTACTGCCTGGTATTCTCTCCCCTCCCCTCCTTATCTCGTCAACTTTCATGCAGCCCTCGGCCTGGTCCTCACATGCTCATGAAGCTTCTCCAATGTGTAAGCTGGCATCACAGCACCAAGAACAACTTCTTGTCCTCTCCTTGACCAGACTTGTGGTCTGATGTTTATTTGTGTGATTATCTATCAGTGTCTATCTCCTCCACTGGATTATTAAGATCAGGCCATGAGTGATGTCTCTTTCAGCCAGTCTTTTGTCCCCACTGCCTACTATAGTGCCTGTCACATAGAAAGTGCTCAGTAAATATTTGTTGACAAAGAAATGACTATTTTATCTCTCAGCACCTAGGACCAAATTGAATAAAAACAGAATTTTAAAGAACACAAGTTAATGACAAATGCCACCATAACTACCTTATCTTCCAGCATTATGTGTAATTAGATTCTTTGAAGGAAGAGAGAGGGATACCAAAAAATTTTTGTAGAAATAATGGCTAAAAATTTTCTAAATTTGATGGAGTAACTATAAAACTACAGATTCGGGAATGACAAACTCCAAGCACATGAAACACACAGAAAATAACACCACGGCACATCATACTCAACTTGGTCAAAGCCAGGATAAACACAATTTTATTTTTCTGTATAATCTTTAGGCCTTTTTTTTTTCTTGCCTATCTAGGATCTCTCCTATATAATACTAACAGAGTAGTGAGAGCATGTATTTTTGCATGTTGCCCAATTTTAGGGGGAAAGCATTCAGTATTTCACCATGAAGTATGAGAATAGTTGTAGTTTTTCCACAGATGCCCTTTATCTGATTGGGGCAAGTCCCTCTTATTCTCAGTTCACTGAGAGTTTTATCATGAAAGGGATTGATGTTGAATATCTTTTTCTATACCCGTTGGCCATTTGTATGTCTTCTTTGGAGAAATGTCTCTTCAAGTCCTTTACCTATTTTTAAATTTTCTTATTTGCTTTTTTTTTTTCGTAATGGAGTTGTATTTAGAAATTAACCCCTTATCAGATATATGGATTGCAGATACTTTCTTCTGTTCTGAAGTTTGCCTGTTCATTTGGTTGATTGTTATCTTTGCGAGGCAGAAGCTTTTTAGTTTGATCTGGTCCCATTTGTTTATTTTTGTTTTTGTTGCCTGTGCTTTTCGCATCATATCCAAAAAGTCATCGTCAAGACCAATATCAAGGAGTTTTTCCCTGTTTTCTTCTATGAGTTTTACAGTTTCAGATCTTATTTAAGTCTTTAACTCATTTTCAGTTAATTCTTATGTATGATGTTAAGTAAGGGTCCAATTTCGTTCTTTTGCATGTGGATATCCAGTTTTCTCAATACCATTTACTGAAGAGACTGTCCTTTCCCCAATGAGTATTCTAGGTGCCCTTATCAAAGATTAGTTGACCATTTAAGTACAGGTTTGTTTCTGGGCTTTTTATCCCATTACATCATAGTTGAGCTCCTTTTGTTCTATAGCTAAGATCTTATGCAAGTGTAATTCAAGCATGGTTTTCGAAAATGCTCATCTTGAATTGTCTAGAAACCCACTGCCACGTACTAAATCCTTGATAGATGAAGGAACACAGGCTGCACGTGTCTGTAAGACAGGGAGAGAGAACAGGTGCTGAGTGATGGCTAGAGAACCGAGGCGGGCAAGGAATAAGAACAGAAGATTTGAATTAGTTGTGTCTTGTGAGGCTTGGAGTATTCTCTGTGTCTAGGGGGTAACATGTTCTCAAAATTCAGGGCATATTGGGGCCGGCCCAGTGGCGCACTGCTACAGTGCGCCGCTTGGGAGCGCAGTGGCGCTCCCGCCGAGGGTTCGGATCCCACATACAGACCGGTGCTCACTGGCTGAGCAAGGTGCGGGTGCAACACGGAGGGTTGCGATCCCGTTACCGGTCCTGGTCCGGTTCGGGCGCGACACTGAGGGTTGCGATCCATTGCCGCTCACGAAAAAAGACAAAAAGGAAAAAAAAAAAAAAATTCAGGGCATAGACCAAGGAAGATGGGGCGATCATCAGAGAGTGTAAGGACCCTGAAGGGGAAGAATGGGTCTACTTATCTCTCCTTGGAGAGTCTGCAAAAAGGGCCTATGTCCAAAGACTCCAGGCCAAACCTGCTGTGGGGTGAAATAGAAGAGAAGTGAGGAGTTATGTGTTAAAGCTGGGCTCGTTCAGGGCCGGCCCGGTGGCGCACTGGATAGTGCGCCGCTTGGGAGCGCAGTGGCCCTCCCGCCGCGGGTTCGGATCCCACATACAGACTGGAGCTCACTGGCTGAGCAAGGTGCGGGTGCAACACGGAGGGTTGCGATCCCACCGCCGAGGGTTCGGATCCCACATACAGACCGGCGCTCACTGGCTGAGCAAGGTGCGGGTGCAACACGGAGGGTTGCGATCCCGTTACCGGTCCTGGTCCGGTTCGGGCGCGACACTGAGGGTTGCGATCCATTGCCGCTCACGAAAAAAGACAAAAAGGAAAAAAAAAAAAAAATTCAGGGCATAGACCAAGGAAGATGGGGCGATCATCAGAGAGTGTAAGGACCCTGAAGGGGAAGAATGGGTCTACTTATCTCTCCTTGGAGAGTCTGCAAAAAGGGCCTATGTCCAAAGACTCCAGGCCAAACCTGCTGTGGGGTGAAATAGAAGAGAAGTGAGGAGTTATGTGTTAAAGCTGGGCTCGTTCAGGGCCGGCCCGGTGGCGCACTGGATAGTGCGCCGCTTGGGAGCACAGTGGTGCTCCCGCCGAGGGTTCGGATCCCACATACAGACCGGCGCTCACTGGCTGAGCAAGGTGCGGGTGCAACACGGAGGGTTGCGATCCCGTTGCCGGTCCTGGTCCGGTTCGGGCGCGACACTGAGGGTTGCGATCCATTGCTGCTCACGACAAAAGACAAAAAAAAAAAAGCTGGGCTCCATCAGACTCACCTGTTATAGTACAGAGTTTTGCAAACGCCTGCGAACCAAGGTAAAATAGATCTTGCCCTGGAAGTAGCAGCTGAGTGTGTGACCCTTTGAGCTCCTCCTCCAGGTGGAGAGGCAGGGACCACTTCATCCCCTGGGTGCTGGAAACAGCAGTGGCCCATCCGGGGACCCTTTCCTGAGCATTTTTGCCATGCTGTGACCCCACTGATTGCAGACCACAGCCAGCCCGCTCCGTGGACGCTTTGAGCCCACAGGCCTCGCAGTGTCTGCACGGTCCTGGGCAGAGGCTACCGCGGATCTTGCTCTAACCTGTTTCCTCCTCCCGCCAGGAATCCGAGGGCATCTCCTGCCATTACTGGTCGCTGTTTGACGGTCACGCAGGGTCCGGGGCCGCGGTGGTGGCATCGCGCCTGCTGCAGCACCACATCACGGAGCAGCTGCAGGACATCGTGGACATCCTGAAGAACTCTGCCGTCCTGCCCCCGACCTGCCTGGGGGAGGAGCCCGAGAACACGCCCGCCAACAGCCGGACTCTGACCCGGGCGGCCTCGCTGCGCGGGGGCGTGGGGGCCCCCGGCTCCCCCAGCACCCCACCCACGCGCTTCTTCACCGAGAAGAAGATTCCGCACGAGTGCCTGGTCATCGGGGCTCTCGAAAGCGCGTTCAAGGAAATGGTGGGTATCACTGGAGTGTCCCCGGCGGCACTTAAGCCGAATCCTTCCTTCTGGGACGGTTCCCTGCAGGTGTGTGGTCTCACTGCCTGGGTCCGCCTGACCCGTCCCTTTATAGCAGAGCTTCCATTCTCCAAAGAAGCTGGCAGCAAGCGAGAGTTCCCAGCCTTGGCTGCTGGCAAAACTTAAAAGGCGAAAGAGAGGAGGAGTGCATGAGGCCACAGGCTTACTAAGTATGGGCCTTATCGCTTCTGTTTCAGCAGACTCTGCTGATGGCAGCTGGTCCAATCCACTTAATTGAAAAGTGAGCGTGCCTACCGTCTGCTTTACATACGTGCATGAAGTCTAGGTATTTGGGGAAACAGGGCGTTTAGTCAAGTGCTCACAAGTACCCTGCCTGTGCAAATCTGAGACCAGCTGTTCTGCCACGATTGGTAATGGGGTTCACACTGCTGAAAATGTGGCCGCTGGGGGATAACAGACCCAAGGCTCAGTATCCAAGAATCATCAGTTTTACCTGGGCCCATGGCTTTGTTTGTACAGTTAAATTTGAATGGGTCTGATGAGGGAATTCAACATCCTGCCCCGTCAGCCTCACTCCTGAGAGTGTACACAGGGACAGTGCACAGCAGCCCTCAGCGTGTGGCTAGCCGTGCCCCTGACCCTTGAGAACGCACAAATCCTCTGCCGTGATCTGTATGACTCTCTTTCCTCTCCCAGCTCACTTTTTACTGAGACAATTATTTGGGTTCCGAAGACTTTCTTTCCTGCATGCTAGCCTGCATACGAGATATTTAAGGATGTTTAAAAGAAGTTAAGATGAGTGGGTGGTAGTGTCCTTAAAGCCTGGAGCTTAAACAGGGATGACAAGCTACTCAGTGAAGACAGGCATCTAGCAGCATCTCAGCAGAACTGTGTATACTCACTGCACATTCCAGGATCAGACGATGTCAGGTCGTGTGCTCATGAGAGGGAAAAGTAAATAGTAGTGATGAACGTTGTCATCTAATTTGTTTATAAGGCAAAATTAGTTTGTATATTTACACCTCAAATTTGCACCCTCTCCTTTCTTCGACTTATCTCTTCTTTGGTCCTAGCTTTTCTCTCCTTGTCACACAGATAATATTTACCTTTTGATTAGCAAGTGATTTAAAATGCACCTCTAGCTCAGGACTGTCTGGTAGCTGGCATCCCTGCGATCCCAATGAAAACACCAGGAAGCTGGGAAAGATAATTTAGGAAAAAAGAAATCAAGAAAGGAAAATTGACTCCCACTCAGGCTTGGTCTAAAATCTCATTCCTTGGCTCTCATAGAAGCTCTGATGTGAATGTGTTTCTAGACACTGAAGTTCAGAATGTTAAGTATTTAACTGAGGCAAAAATTTGGCAGTGGGCTCTCCCCGTAATGGGGGGGAAATAAGTCAGTTTATGTGGTAGAAGTGAAAAACAAAGAAGACTGGGATTTTCATTTCCTTCCATAATTGCTAGTGCCACAGGACATCTTTTACTTGGAATTGCTGTATTCTCAATTTTATCCACTAGGGGCCAATGTCACATTGATTCAGGCCTCTACAATGGTCTCAGGCTATTCCCACCAGTTAATGGCTCAGAGTTGCTAGTAACAACTCCTTGAAATAAGAGGTTCATTGAGAAAAATACTTAGTAAAGAGCCTCATTCTTGTCTTTCAAATTTTTTCAGCTTTTAATTCGCAAGTCCATTACCTAAAATTTTTATTGAAAATTTAGTTGCCAGCAAAAAAAAACAAAAACAAAACCCTTCACTTCCACATGTAATTTGTTCAATGAATAAATATTTGTCAAGAGCCGACTATATGGCAGGCCTGAATGGGAAAAGAACAGTGAACAAATTAGGCAAAGGTGGTATTAAACAAGTAAAATATAAATGGGAAGAGCCTTAAGAGGGGAGATGCAGGGTGAAGTGGGAGTCTGCTAAGAGGTGAAGGGAAGGGTTCCCTGGGAAAGCAATGCTTGTGTGTTGGGGGGGGAGTAAAGCAGTGAAGACAAGGGGGCTAGGAGAGTGCTCTGGGCTGAGGAAACCATCCGCGTGAAGAACCAAGTTAGAAAACCCAGGTGGGCCAAAGGCAACAGCTGACGTCCACCCGTGGTTAGAAGATGGAGTGCAAGGATAGGAATGATCACAAGGGGGCTAGGAGAGTGCTCTGGGCTGAGGAAACCATCCGCGTGAAGAACCAAGTTAGAGAGAAAACCCAGGTGGGCCAAAGGCAACAGCTGACGTCCACCCGTGGTTAGAAGATGGAGTGCAAGGATAGGAATGATCCAAGGTGCATTGGAGAGGCGGTCTGGACCCACCTGTGGAGGACCTGGTGTGTCACGTCATCAACTTTTTGCCATAAAGCGGGTCTCCATGTTTGTCCTCCTCTAATCCACCCCTCCCCCAGCTTCCTCTTCACGGTTTTTTCCCCACATTGTCTGTCTAGCCCCCAACATGCCTGTGGCCTGCCTGAACTGTGCCCCATGTGGTTGTCTTTATTGAGTGAGACCATTTATCAGTTGTTTGGTTCTCATGGTACTTGGTAGGGCGGCCATACCTCCTGCTTTGCTGGGGACTTAGCCAGTGGACACCTGTCTTGGGGTAATTATTAATATTGTCTCCTTTCACTCTCAAAAGTGTCCCTGGTTGACACTTGATCAGAAAGAGGTGATCTTGTTTTTCTCTATGTTTCATCAGGGACTTCAGAAAAATATTGACATCAGTTTCACAGAAACAATGCCCAACATAACAATTAAATTGCTTAGGGTGAGCTCCAGAACCTGCAACACAGAAGTCATACCACGTACTCTCAAAATGATCGCTCAGAAGACCATTGCCAACTCACACAGAATACTTTTTCTTTCCTCCCTCTCTCAAAATTAGGTTTCTGAGAGTCATTGTCTCAAGGTAACCCTTTGGTTTTTTGAAATGCCTGACGTGTAACTGATTTCCTTATCTCGTTAACCTGATCTGTTGGGCTCCACTCCAACCCTTTCAGAGAGGGTCAGCTTTGGAATTTCGAGGCCATTCCTAAACATTTTTTCACAATAGCTAGCTACTTTCTAGCTTTCCTGTTTCTAGGTATTCTTTAGGTATTGCAGGGTTTGTGCTATTCTGATCTCCTATGATAGGAAAATTCAGTATTAAATAAGATTGTCACACAGCATTTCAGCTTTGAGGCACTCTTGCTTTCTCTCCCACTTTTAATCCCTAAAAGTAAAGTTCCTCTAGCCTGGTGCCTAAGCCTCTAATTTGCCTCACTGATGACATTTTTGCAGCCATTCCTCCTGAGATTCAGAATGTCACTTACAATATCTTTGAAGCTTCTCCTTCACTGAGGCTTTGCTGTATTTATAGTAGTACAGCCATGTGGAATCAGAGTTCTTTGGACCATCTCTTTGTCTCTCTGTCTTGTTCTTCTCAATCACAAGTATTATTGAGCTTACATTTTATAATCAGCAATTTTCCAGAGACCACAGAGGATAGAAGTAAAAGATCTTATATCTGGGCCCATTTGCAGTTACACTTCATGTAAATATAGAAATATGCAATATCTCATTTATTTTGATGTTGTAAATAACATTAAAGGAGGTAGTGGAATGTCGATATCTACCCGAAAGGGAGAATGTGTTCAAAATGTTCAGAAACACCAACCCAGAATAAATAGTATCTATTTCTGGGAAAAAGTAGGTACTGCTCACAAAATATAGAGGGAAAAAATGCTTCCCACAGGGAAGGTGGTAACAGTTTCATCAAATACTATAAGCTTGTGTGTGAGCACTGCTCTCTGTTTTGATCCTTGGGTTTCCTGCCTCGGCGTGAGGCTTGTGGTGAAGGTGACCACTGGCGTTTAATACTGTACATGTTGTCAGAGGCAGAGTTACCTTATGACCCCCTTATTGTGTCTCATCTTGAATCTTCCTTCACAGTGAGAAGGCTATGTAGCCAGTCCCTCCTGTGTCCACTGTGGAAAACGAACCATGGCTTCCTAAAGGACCAGAACCTCAGGGACTGACTTCAGTTCCACTTCCCAACAATGCTTTATAACAGTGCCTGGCCTAACAGCTAAGAGTTGTCACCTGTTACGTTTAGGTAGCTGCCTGGCCCAGGTCGATAGATGTGAATAAGAGAAATGTCTTCTAAGTCCTGATTTCACATCTCCTCCCTACTTCCTACCCTTCACCACCTCCAAAAAAATAATTGAGTAGTCAACATTTCACACTCATGGAGGAAGTCAATTTCTTTGTTAGGACAGGTACAGGAGGACTTTGCCCTCCCTAGGAATCGAAACCAAGTCAGCAGTGATTAGCCTGTCACCTACAGGATTTAAGTTCTGGATGTAGCCAGGAGGATCTCAAAAGTCTGTCCTATTTCCTTTTCAGTATGAGTATAGATTCCCCACCACAATGAAAAATGTCGTAGAAGTTGAATTATTAGGAAGGGAGAAAAATGGCAGTGTTTTAACTTGAGAAACTACCATACATCTGATTACTGAGTGAGTGGTTGGAAATGCCAGGCAGCATGGCTTTGTCTGTAAAAACCATTATTCATAGTTTATAAATCCCAGTGTTTTCTAAATTAGCATATTAATGGTAAATTGGGAACCTGCTTGTCTGTCTTGATTTAAGCTAGAGTTTTTTTTGTCTTTGTTTTTGTTAGAACAGGAAGTTCCCCTAGGAAGGAATAAGCATGTGCTTCCACTAGCAGCCAGCAGGTGGCAATAATTAGGCAGTATTGGCTTTTTTCTTCCCCACTGCATGGCTGGCAGATGGCCTTGTTCTCAGAATAAACCAGGATCAGACCCGGATACTAAAACCATGCAGAATCTTATTATTTGTGACTGACACTATTAGCAGTGTGCCCAGAACCATATTTTAACCCAGCTAGGGGGAGCTGCCAGGTCCTATTGAGACTAACCAACATTCTCTCCCTTCTGCTGTCTGATACTGCTTTCCTTTTGCAACCTGAAATTGGTAGGAAACAAAGAATGACCCTGGAGTTGCATCATCTGCAGGAATTTGAAACCAAATTACAACCGTGCCGGACAGTGTAATTTTTTCTTGCAATTCTTTCCTGCTGAATTAGTCTGACTGCACACACGTTTCTTTTTTCCTTCTCTGCTCCCTCTCCTCCTTTTAACAAAAGTAGCAAAATAAAATCCCAGGTCTTAAAAGTTGGATCTATTCTTTAAGTTAGACGTGTGCCTAGCTTATGTGTAATATTTAAGCAGACACAACACAGGATTAACACAGTCCTGATAAGTAGAAAGTAGCCTTGAGAGGTCTTTAGGACCCTTGATTGAGCAGATAAATCAACTATCCTGTTAATCGAAACTTATGAGTCATTTAAGTGATCCTTTTAGACCATACTTGAAAGGCATGGTAGTATGTGCTTGTGTTTTGCTAGTAAGTTACTCTAGAGTTATGTCTTAGGGTTCGTTGACAGCTAAAATGGGGAAATATTCCAAATAAGTCATTATTTTGCACCAAGCAGTAGGCAGTTTCTCCCATGATTTTATTGATTTGTGAAAAAGTACTCAAAACTTGAAGGGTTTAAAAAAAATAATAGTTACATATTTTTATTTATATTTTACTTGGAGTGTAAAGAGCTTAAACTAATTGAAAGGTCGAGGATTTGAGGAAGAAGAGTAGTTAATTCAATGGTACATATATCTTTATTGACTTCATTTATCATGTTTGATCTGATAGTAAAAGAACTACCCAGATGGTCTTTTAATGTTCCTTTCAGTACTAAGATTTTGTGAAACATCTTTTAAAGAGGAGTAGGTGGTGTATGTAGGAAAAAATAAATGTGCTATTTTGGCTTCTAAGGAGGAGGGGAGGGAAGCAATTATTTTTAGAGTATGTTCTAGTTGAGCGCAGTTTTATGAGAAACAGAAGAGTGTGTTTTAATGTCAGTGAATCCTTCAGGGGAACGAAGTCTACAGATTTACATCTTTCAAATCCTTGTCACCATGATCGTAGAGAGCACACTTGTAAGTAAACTGTGTGTGTGTTTGCACATGTGTATTCCCACACAAATGGGGGGGGTAATGAAAATATACACATATTAGCAAAGTCTAAAAAGTAGTTAGACTTTAGTCCAGTCTCTATGAGAAAATGGTGCCAAACTTAGCATTCCTTATTTGGCGGGGGAAGGGCTACAGAAGGAAGGTAGGTGAAATGCAGAAAAAGGTGAAAGGAAAAATGGAATCAACTAGAAAAAAAATATTGAATCACACTCTTAAGATCATAGCAAGGAATTAACAGTGAGCTAACTGGAATGATTCCCCCAAATTAAAGGCAAATAGGAACTCTGCTGTAGGGGAAACTCTTAACTGTTGAGCACTTTACCTTGATTTTTTTCCCCTAAGTATTAAATAATTTTGTAACCAGATTTCCTTGTGATATAAACCATGACAAATAGTGCACCTGCCTACGATGCAGAATAAACTTGTTGATGTGAGTCCCAGAGAAATTCTTTGCCAGGAACCGCTCTTTTACATGAACTTTGTGGATGGCACCAGTGATCTAATTAAGTCTGTCAAACACCATTCACGTGTCAGTCCGTAAACAGCATGCAAGCAGTTGGGTGCCCAAAGAACTTTTAATAAAACGTGTCTTTCATTCAGTTATTAGGTATTGATTCTGGTTGTGAAAGGATAGTTTCTATAGCTACAGCAGTTCCTTCCAATGTATTAAAAACAGTAGTATTGAGTGTGGACTTTATATACCAATTTATATAGTTAATGAAATATGTACCTACCATAGTATGAACTCTACTTGAGTTGTTTAAATGCAAAAAAATAATAACAAATTCACCCACAAACTTCATTATAGACAGGGTTGATAGTTCTGTTTTTATGCATTTATTTGGAGGTTAAACAAACAAATTTTCTGACTTCTTGATGTTTTCTGTCTCCTCTCTTTCACTTCCTTGAGATCGTCCTGGCACCTGACCCTGACGTTCCCGCCCCCTCCCTCCCCACGCCCTCCAGCCTCCAGCCACTCTTGTGCAGGTTCTGACAAGCATTTGCTCATTCTCATCAATTGACTGCATTTTAACTGTAGTGTGGGTTCCTGCTTTATTATCTCAGTGAGCATTTGCATCGTAAGCTTTTTATTTGTGACTTGTGGAATCCATTTCTCATATTAAGGCAGAAGTAAGGTGACAGGGAGAGAATCTAGAAACCCAGACATTTTAAAATAAATTTCTTCATTTGTCCATCTAACAGACATTTATTAAGCTGCCATTTACCTGGCCTGGGTTGGGTGTTGACGGTCTAATGCGAGAAGAGAAGGTCACTGCTCTCTGTCATAGACCTTCCAGGTGCTGGAAGGATCTGGATGGCTAGTACAGCCCCTCACACATGCCATCGAATTTAATCCTCATGACAGTCTTTTAAGAAAGCTAATTTATACAGAGTTTCAGGAGATGTAAAAATTCATTATAGTCCTCTGAAGGCAGTGCTCATGCCTGACCCTTCTGCAGCTTTAGATGCCACTTTCCTCTCCGTTACTGAAGTTTTTCCCACTTTGACACTACCTCCTCTCACACACTTACATGCTTGCCCCTCTGTCTGGCTCCTCAGCCCCTCTGCCCCTTACCCAGTTCACTCCCACGATGCTGGTTTCTCCTAGGTCCCGTCCTTGTATTTTCACCTGTATGCTATCTCTAGTCTGTATCCTCAGCTCGGGCTCTTCTGCTTCCAGTTTCCCATTGGTGATTTGTCTGTCTTTGTTTTACCATCCCTGGCCCCTGGAGCAGAGCAGTTGCTGGTAAATGTTGGATTATTGGATTCTCTCCCCCTTTTCCATGAGGAGGCTGGCTGAAGCAGCTGAATCCTAATTCTTTGGGTTTCTAAGGATCACAAAAGTGTCCTGGCCCTCGTTCTGCCAATGGCATTGTCAAAATCAGCCAGGGCACCATTTCTTCCTCTTCCCGAAATTTTTACCCACTCTTCATTCTCCTTCCCTCTGCCCCAACAGTAGTAGATTTCTACTGGAATTTTTGCCACTATTATAGCTTGACATTCAGTGTATTTTCCTAACACAACTAGCATTTTTCTGAGATCACAGAACCCTTGCTTCTGTTGCTAACACAAAATTTCACAAAGGCATCTGTCAATAGAAGCATTGATCTGTTTTTAATTTCGTGGGGAGGCCTCATTAGGCGGCTGCTAACAATACAAGCTTTGGAGGAGGGAACCAGGTTGGAACCCAAACGCTAGCCAGGTAAATATGGGCAGGCTACCCTACTTCTCTACATCTGAACAATGAGGTTAACAGTGATGGTTGTGAGGATAAAATGAGATTCTGTATGTGAAGTGCTTAGCACACTTCCCGACGTAGGGAAAGTACTTAGTGAATGTTGTCTGTTAGTGTGAATGTGTCACCATTGTGAATTGGTAGCCATGAGGAGAGAAGTCAGATCAGAGTTCAGAAGCATATATCTTTTGTGTGTAAGTCATGGATTGACTCCTGCCTGTGTTGAATAGAAAACACCTTTCTTATCTAACTATAAAAGAGACTATTTGGGACTTTGGGTTAAACATTGATCAGGTCAAAGTAGTATTTGGCGTTCTCAGCCTCCCGATCCTGTGTTCCGCATGCAGCTCAGGCAGTCTGTAATCTGTGATATTTATTGGATATGATTCACATTTTCTTTTCATTTTTGTCTGATTGTATCTGTTTGCTATCCTTTGTTTCCTGTCTCTGGTCCGCAGATGGTCGAGTAAAACGTGCCAGTTTTATGCCATTGTCCTCTCCAGAAATGCACATTAGGTGGTAGAAAAACAAGTACTAAACATTTTCTTGTCCCTTCTTGAAGCACATTCATACTCTTAGGACTGTGGCATGGGAGTGAGGGTTAGAAAGCCTTTGATACATGTTGTTCCTGCACAGTCCAGCACTAACTTTGTTTTCTTCTCCAGGACCTACAGATAGAACGAGAGAGGAGTTCATATAATATATCTGGTGGCTGCACGGCCCTCATTGTGGTTTGCCTTTTGGGGAAGTTGTATGTGGCCAATGCTGGGGATAGCAGGTAAGCAAATTAGCTGTCTGGTTCTTCCTGGTTTCTAATCATACAAATTATTAATTATCTTCTAATTTTTATATTTCCTTAAAAAATTAGATGATTAGAAATAAAATAACTCTGCTAGGATTAGGTGTTGACAAAGATAAGTCTTCTACATCACAATGAAAATTCATTTAAGAAGAACAGTCAGGTTGGAATTAAAAGCTAAAGGCAGTTTTCTACTTGTCTGTAGCCGCAGTTCATGGATATGCCTGAGATTAGTCTAAACCAGTAGTATTCAAATGTCTTTTGGCTTCAGAACCTGTTTTTCAATGTAACCGTAGCAGAGGCATAATATGTGAGATTGACCGTGGGGGACGAAAGAGATTTGAATGAGGCAGGTATCTGGAGGGGCACTTGGGAGGACTCCCCAGCTGATTCCACTTCCACTCGGTGACTTTGCACTGTCCCCTTCCAGAAACCCAGAAGTTTCTGCTTTTATGCACAAGCCCTTAGAGGCTGTAGTCCCCTCTTTTCTGAGTTCAGCTAAAGGGAATTTTGGCCAAGAGATCATAGTTAACCCTACTATATCCAGCATTGCCAGAGAATAAGATAAACTTGTGTTTTAATTTTATTTTCAGTAACTGATGCTTCTTCACTTTTGGTATGAGGAATTTTTAAGTTGCAGACTTTATGAAAAGTATTGTAATATGTATTATACACTTTATCTCTTTAGTAACAAAATCTGCTGGCTATATAGCAGGACCTTTTCCTAAAGATTGGCTGTTTATTCTGAAAGTAACAAAAGTACTGGGCTGGAAAGGCGGCTTCCTCAGAGGCTGAGCAGTTTCCCCCCCAGGGCTGCGGTCTTAGGATTTGCTCATTCCTCTGCTGCATCCTCCAGGTCACGTGCCTCTGCTCAGCCCTCCTGCTTGCCCTGGCCCTCCTTGAGGTCCAGGCCCCCCCTCCCTTCCCTGTCCCCTGCTAGCTTGCTGCTGCTGCTGTCTCTCTAGCCTGGAAGACCAATTCCCTCGAGGCAATCAGGAAAGTCACCTTAATTTTACTGCTCTTTACAAGGCCAAAGACTTAGTCCGCTCCTCCTCATAAAGCATTCTTTCCTGGTCTTTCCCACGGAAGATCCCAGAGAGCAAAGGAGAGTGAATTGCCAAGGCAGCAGTTCATGGGTTTGAAGATTGATGTTTTTTGAAGGTCCATTTATTTTGAAAGTATATGTGGATTTTCCATTTTACTCCGTAAGATGTCTCAGGTTTCACAGTAAAATTTTACCGAGTAATGGAAGTATGTGTAAGATGCTGTGTTTATCCCCTGGTGTCTGTTCACCGTGTCAAGTCAGGGTTCTGGCAGGAGGCAGACTCCAGCTCACATGGGTCAACTGTGAAAGGAGGAGTAAAAGGGAAGTGGCCAGGGGTCTCGAGGCCCCAGGAAGGAGTTGACCCCCCAGGCCTGCAGGGACCAGGGGAGGAAATGCTGTAGCAGAGCCCCGGGGAGGAAAATTTTACCGAGTAATGGAAGTATGTGTAAGATGCTGTGTTTATCCCCTGGTGTCTGTTCCCCGTGTCAAGTCAGGGTTCTGGCAGGAGGCAGACTCCAGCTCACATGGGTCTGGAAAGGAGGAGTAAAAGGGAAGTGGCCAGGGGTCTCGAGGCCCCAGGAAGGAGTTGACCCCCCTAGGCCTGCAGGGACCAGGGGAGGAAATGCTGTAGCAGAGCCCCGGGGAGGGGGAGCCACTGTGAGGGGCCACTGGGCAGGGGCTGCAGGAGGGAATGGGAGGAAATACTCCCACTTCTCTCTCTTCCCTCGCTTCTGTCTTGTCTTTGTCTGATTGGCTCAGCCAGGTGGAAGCCAGTGGACAAATAGCCCAGGGAATGCCACTCGTAGAGGTCAGCTCACCAGGGCGTAGACACAGGCCAAGACTGTGTCTCCAGGACCAGGGCACGTGGAAAATAACCAGCATGTCTGTCATTCCTTCTTTCCTTCCCTGCCCCAGGATTTGAGCAACTCCAGCATAGGGGTCCTGAGTTTCAGGGGCTTTTAAAACACACACCGAGGGGCCAGACACTGGCCTCTTATTCAGTCCTGGATCTTGAGCGTGTTGAGAGACAGACAAGCAGCTAAGGCGGCTCTTCTCTGTTTCAACTGGATGATTTGGCTGTTGTGCTCACCTTTTGCCTTTATGTCTAGTTCCGTGTCCTTTAAAATGAGTTTGCTCTTCTAGCCCATCTAGTGACTAAGGCAGTGACCTCAGGCCGTGCTCCCTGCCCCTCACTCCCAGGGGAAGCACCTTTCACTGGATGTCCTCAGACTCAGAAGTAACCCGACTTCTGTGCGCAGGATATTTTTATGTTAGGTTATCCTTTTTCTAGTCTTAACCACTCCTCAACACCTTTTCCTCATTTTTAAGCATAGTTTTCTTCAAAACTCCAAGCTCCTTAACAGAGCCCCTACCTAGCCAGGGCTCCTAATCCTCCATCCCAGAAGATCTGGTCCCCTTGTCTAGGGACCTGCCAGTCCCAGGTGCTCATTTTCTGGGCTCTTTTCCTTTTCTTTTTCCTTTAGTGTCAATTTCCAGAGCAGACCTCGATTTCCTTATCTATAAAGCTGGTGGTATTGGACTAGATAATCTCTAAAATTTTTGGTATTCTAATGATTATCCTGTGAGGAGCAACACTTTTGGAAAGTGTGAAGTGGTGCTATAAAGGTTGATCTTTTGGTTATTGTATATTTCTTAGAGTCAGTTTTTGAAATTTTAATAGAACTGAGGTTCTTGTGTTTGTAAGTGTCTATAGTAAGTATGATTTTTGCATGTTATTCCCAATAATTTGAAAATCCTACCAGGTACTTTTATCCTTAATAAAGCTCTAAAGCACCAAAAAAACCCCAGTTTATCCTATGATAGAACCATACTTCTAAAATCAAATAAGCTTAATTACTTTTATTGTATTTTGGCTGCAGTATCCAGGTATGAATCTTGGGGTTTATAGCTGCTTGGTTGGGTTTGCTATTCACATATGGATCATACAGTTCATACAGAAACCTAAGAACAATATGAGTTGGTATTTATATGTGCTATCCAAAGGATCACTTATAGGACTCATTAGGGTGTTATTTGCAGCTTTTTTATAAACAGTAGACACTTGATATCACTTTATGTAGGATCACTGTCTAGTTTATTTATTAATAATGTATTTGAGTTTATAAAAATATTCAGTTTTTCCCAAGAAACAACAGAGTGAACTTTGGTCCTACTTGTGTATGCAGGTCCATTATCACTTATGAATAAGCAATCAGGAATCCCAGGGCTGAGTTTAAACAAATGATTAGAGCCAACAGAAGATTCTAGCCACAGAGCCCTGATTAATTAAGTGCTAATTTTTCTTTCTAGATATTAGTTGCCATATGTTTGCTTTAAATATTGAGTTTTGATAGTGAAAGTAAATCTTTGTTGTCCATTCACTACCCCATAATTATTCACACTGAGGAAGAGAAGCAGTGCTAATTTTTCTTTCTAGATATTAGTTGCCATATGTTTGCTTTAAATATTGAGTTTTGAGAGTGAAAGTAAATCTTTGTTGTCCATTCACTACCCCATAATTATTCACACTGAGGAAGAGAAGCTTGCCCTGGTTTGATGTGGAAGCTGCTGGTGGTCAAGAACTACTTTCTAACCCACTTGGCTATGTATCATCGAGTTTACCATCAGGCATATGCATGCTCGTGGGCTGTATTTCAGGAAAAACTGCTTGATGCTGTTTGTGGCTTTTGAAATTTTACTGTAACTGAGGTTCCTGTTTTTGAGTCGAAGACCTCTCTGTGTAAGATGATCCATCCACAGTGATGCAGGTGACTGGTCCATGTGGTCTTGTCCACAGCCTGGCACAGACCTGCCTTTCCCTACTCAGCCAAGCAAACCAGCCGTAGAGGCACACACAGTAACTGCTAGATGCATGCCAGATGCTTTGTTTTTCCCAGGCAAAGGCAGCCAACTCAACACCTAGGGGATCATAAGGGACTAGGCAAGACGCAGATGGTGGGCGGATTTTCTCTTCAAGCAAAACTGAACCGGTAGCTTGCAAATGTCATGCAAAGAATATGCAAACTATCATCCATTGTGTTTGAGTCATCAGCTCCTTAGGGCTCTTAGTGATTCTGCAGTTTGGGAGGGTGCTTTGACTCCATTTTAGAAGATAATTTCTTTCTTTCTTTTTTTTTTTTTTTAGAGAATTACGGCACTGAGGAAGCAAAGTTATTACCACTTATTTCAAACAATGTCTAAAGGTTTGGCAACTGAGACTAAGTGAACTCATTCAGATTAAAGAAAGCCATTTAAGATTTATTAAATTCTTAATTCCAGTCTTGCCAGACCCTATAGTAACAGCAGCAATAAGACAGCGAATAAGTGCTATGCATGTATTAAATACTGCAACAGAGTATCAGTAATATAGTGAGTAGTTTACCAAAAAATGAACTGAGGCAAGGCAAGATGAAGCAATTTGCCCAACGTCTCACAGCTACTGAGAAGTGGGACTGCCATCTAGCCCAGAACCAGAGTCAAAGCACCATGTCCTCAATCTCTGCACTGTACCCTGGGATTTCCCATCCATGCCGAGACTCTTGAGGCTTTTTTGTTTTTCTCATTTTAACATCTCTAATCAAGAACTTCTAATTCACATTTTCTCCTTCCTATTTGCATATAAAATTATGGCACGCCTTATAATCAATGGCATCTTAGATTTCACCTAAAATGGATTATGGGGTATAGGTGCGTGCATGGCTGCATTTAGAGGCTATTTTAAATGCATTGCATAGTCAAGTAAGTAAGCTTTGGGTGGTCCAGCTCTTTCATTGTAATACAGAAAAAGATATTTTTTTCAAAATGAGGGCTGCTGTCTCCTTCCAGGAGTCCCAAAGTTCTGAGGCCATTTTAAATTTTGTGTTTTCATTTTTTATGATAATCTATTGAAAATTCAAACATTTTCTGGATCTTCTGGATGACTGTTCTGTGAATGATTACTGCCATGAACTCAGACCTCCATTGTGCTGTGTTTATAATCAAGTGTTTCACAGACTTTTTCAAAATGAGCCCACAGACTCCTGGGTATAGAGGGTCTTCTTCACATGCTGGGGGGTCCTCCCAGGAAAAGGTGGGGAAGGTTGAATGTATTGATTAATTAGCTCTGTATAACAGTAGCGAACAAGCCTTCCATGGATTGTCCTAAAATGAAGCCAGTAAGTCCAGCCAGAATGGTTTCTTTCATTTCTCTTTTTCACTCATTTTTAGTCTTTCAGAATTATGCCATTTAATGCTTTCTGTGTTAGTTCAGAGGTGAAGCCTTTTGGCAAATCTAAATTTTGATGATAGGAGTTAGGTGTTAAACAAGACTTTTTTCTAACTTCAAAACCATATACACATCTGTGGTGTCTTCTCTCTCAGGTTTCTCCCCTTTATTGGGGGTACGATAATAAAACAGATGTAACTGCCTCCAACCTAAAGGAATGTAAAGAACTTTTTATGTTCATGGATTTCACCAAGGGCCAGTGCAGAACCCTCCTGAAGCTCCTTGTTGCTAATAAGGGGTTCATCTTTTCCCACCTGCCAGTGGGCTGCTGCTTTCACAGTAGCCTTCCTCTAAGTTCAGAAATTTGATTTTCTTCCATTGACCACGTTAAATTCACTACCCCTTGCACTTTCTTTGACACATATCTGAAAAATAGCATAAAGAGAAACCAAAATTAACCACTATGAAAGTTGAATTGTTGTTTCCACCTTTTTCCTGCACAGCCCCCCATCATTTTAGTATATATTTTACATAATTCCTTAGCTGTACCCATAACCTGTAGAAGAGATTAGCAGAAAGAAAATAATGTTATTGAATGATCATAATTACTTATACATGCAGAGACAGAGAGACCACGTGAGGGCTCAAACAACTCTACTTTCCCCATCAAACCACTTGCTGTCTACACAGAGGTCACCTAGGAGGCCCTTCTGTCTGGACTTCTTCCCTGTCTCCTTCTGTCAGGTATTTTCCAGCCTCTCCCTGACAACCCATGCTCTAAATCAGTTGACCTCAAAGTGTGGTCCCAAACCAGCAGCAGCATTACTTGGGAACTTGTTAAAGAGCAGATTCTGTGGCTATATCCCAGACCTGCTGAATCAGAAACTCAAGGGGTGAGGCCCAGTCAACTGTGTTGTAGTAAGTAATTACTAAACTGTGTTTAGTAATCACCTTCAGGTGATTCTGATCACATTCAAGTTTAAGAATCACTGCTCTAAAGTCTACCGCTCGGCATCTGCGAGAGCCAGGAAAGAGCCAGGATCTTCTCAGGGTTTAAAAATGATGGCTGTTCCTGGTCTGAGGGCTGAGCGATCATCCTCTGCAGCAGCACTACTGGGCATTCTCAGCAGTCCGTGCTGCAGCCAAACCCCAGGTACAGGGCTGGCATCTGTAGCCCATGTTTCTTTTTCCGCTCTATGGCACTGCAGCTTGAGGAGTAGGGGCTTGCTTACATCTCTGTCAGGTGGCTGCAGATTCCTTTTTGCCAGCCTGATATGCTCTAATGTGTGCCCTATTCCTCTGAAAAGTGGGAGTTAGGGAGAGAATTTCTTGCAAGATCCAGCTCCTTATTTCAACCTCTACTTATTGCTGGGTACTTCTGAAGCTCTCATTCCTCCCTATGCTGGGTCATTATTCCCTTATCTGGGATGGGTCAGATATGCCCCCATGTGGACTTTTTTGGTCTCTTATTGTGGGTTCCTGGGAAATCGTGGCTGTGGCCCCAGTTCCCCCATGCCAACCAAGTTATGCTCTAACAATTTCCCTTTTCTCTTAGCCCACTGAGAGGCTGAACTGGGAAGTCTAATGGAGTTCTTCGAAATGGAATATTTGCACTCTGGAATGCTGGCAAGAGATTATCGTGGTCAAGACAATGACCTTTTCGGGCCGGCCCGGTGGCGCACTTGGTAGAGTGTGGCGCTTGGGAGCGTGGCGGCGCTCCCACTGAGGGTTCGGATCCCATATAGAGACCAGTCCGCTCACTGGCTGAGCGCGGTGCGGGTGCGACACCAAGGATTGCTATCCCGTTACTGGTCACGAAAAAAGAAAAAAAAAAAAAGGACAATGACCTTTTCTGTCCCTGGCCGCTGTGATAGGGTAGAATAGTGGATCAAGGTCAGGAGGGAACTGTCTAATGGGGAACCCCAAGGCTCTGTCTTTGGTCCCATTCCATCACATACCAAGATAAAGATTTCCAGGGCATAATCACCTAATATGCAGGTGATGTGAAACGAAGTAAGTTGATTTAGCAAGATTCAAAAAGACCTTTGGTGCCTGGGAAGGTGGGCTAAACCTAAACAGGGGAATCTTAACCACATTAAAAGTTAAGTGTAACACCTGTTGAAAAGTAAAACTAGGAAGTAGCAGGATGGGGAGACAGAGCTCATCAGTGGCTCACATTTTTAAAAAATTATATGAGTAGGTAGTGAATTCAGTCTGGTCAGTAGTGTGATGTAAACACCAGAACATAATGTAATCAGGCTGCAGTATTGGAGATACAATAAGAAAAATAATAGTTACTGTTTTTTACTGGGTTTGTCTCAAGTGCTATTTCTGGTTTCCAGGACTTCATGTGAATAACCTCATTAATCCTTACACTGCTTCTTTTGAAGAAGGACTATTGTTCATGTCATTTTTCCCATGAAGCCCCTCTCTAGGTGATGCAATTCAGCATGTGTGTGAATGAACAGGAACCTGCAAAAGAAAGACTGGAGGGGTGGAGAGATTTGAAACCACATTCGAAGGGATGAGGAAAGCTTAGAAGAACTAGAGTTTTCCGGCCACATGAAAGGATCACTTTCATTGATATAAAAGAGATTTTAGGTGTTTGCCAGGTGTGGGGGAGAGTAAGGTTTGCTGTCATGAGTCTGGGACAGAGGTAACAGCCATAGGAGGACAGGGCAGTGGTTCAGAGCAGAGACTCGACTCAGACAGCCTGGGTTGAATCCTGGCTCTGCCAGTTGCAGTTGTGTGTGACCTTGGGCCAATTGCATGTTTTCAGTAGCTCAGTTTTATCTACTATAAATGGAGATGATAATAGCACCCACTTCCCAAGTGAGGATTAGGTGAACAGATGCCTTGAAAACTGTTAGCACAGGGTCAGGGACGTGGTAACTACTCAACTGCCATCAGGAGAGCTGTCCAGAGATGTAACAGGCTGCTGAAGAAAGTAATGGTTTCTCTCCTAATGAGATATTTGTGCATTAACTGTGTTACCCCTAGCAAGAATGTTGTGCAGGTAATTTGATTTTTCAAAGTCCCCATTAAGCACTATGTTTCTGTGACTTTGAGGATCTTAAAAAAATGTTGTGACTTTTTTCATTTTTGCTTCTTTCTTGTAAGAGTTTAATGATGTTACAATTTGTGTAAGGAAGGGCACAAATGTCTCCTGCTATAAGACGGCACATCAGGTAGGCTGAGTGTGGAAACAAGACCCCACAGTTCACTGGCTTAGAGAAGCAGCGCTTCTGTCCCTTGCAGGCGCTCAAGGACTGGGCTAAAGGAGGCTCTGTCATTTTTAACACTTGGCTTCCAGGAGCTCTGGGGGCATCTCCATCTGTCAGATGGAAGCGGGCAGGAGCACAGAGGAGCTTTCGGGAAGGTTTTACGGGTCAGGCCTGGGAGAGGCACACATCATTTCAGCATACATTTCATTGTCTGGAACCCCAGTACCTGGCCATACTGAGAAGCAAGGAAGGCTGCTGGGAAAGGCAGTCTAAGTTGTGGACTCAGGTCCAAAGGAACTGATTTGGGTGAACAGTTAGTTTCGGCCACCAACGGGCATTGAGAAGGAAATTCATATTAGGATCAGTTAGTAATAATATCTTTATTCATTTTTGATACATTTTTTCCCATTGTTCTGATGAAACTGCAACTTGGATGTCACTATCTTTAAAAGCCCAAACACCAATTACCTCTTTTGTTACTTTAATTTTGTCACTGTTAGTTTTAGAAGAGATGCAGTAGGTTCAGCTTCAATGTCAAAGACAGTGAAGAAAGAACTGACTCACTATGATCCACTTTCATCTTGGAGATGAACACATTTGCATAATGAAAAAGCTCACGAGTAAATACCATACCCAATATTTGTCTTAAAAGTTCATCCTAGAAAGCAACCCTCATTTCATGCTAAAGAAGAAAGATTATATTAACGAGGTAAGGCATGACTATACTGATGTTTTAACAACTTCTGTTCTTTTGAGAGTATTTTTAAATTGTCATACTTACATTGTAGAGATTTTTAAATGACATACCAGTTCAGTTTAATAGTTTAGTCTCTCATCTACTCTCAAACTGTAGTTCTTTGGTATGTTTTTTATTTGAGCTCATTTTCTTTCCCTGATGTCATTCTTAATAAAGTAGAAATGACTACTAGGAGTGGATCATTTTTAAATATGCCACAATCCATCTTAAGTTTATTTGTGTTAAACTTGTACAATTCGTATGCATTTGTTATATTCATGTGTATGTGTGTGTACTATATTCGGTGCCCCAAACTGAAGATAAGATATAAGCTGAACAAAATTTCGTGGTGAGAGCAGGATTCAACAAATACAGTCATGCTTTGCTTAATGACCAGGATCGATTGTGAGAAATGCATCATTAGATTTTTGTCATGTGTGAACATTATAGAGTGTACTTACACAAATCTAAATAGTATAGCCTATTGCTTTTACGCTACAAACCTGTTCAGCATGTTACTATACCTAATACTGTAGGCAATTGTAAGACAATGTAAGTATTTGAATATCTAAACACAGAAAACATACAGTAAAAATACAGTGCTACAATCTTATGGAACTACTGTTGTGTATGTGTCCATTGTTAACCGAAATGTTGTTATGCATCTCATGACTGTATTTATGAGCCTGCCATGAGCCAAGCATCTATCCTGGGCACTGTGCTGGAGAAATGACAGTGATTGAGGCAGAGTCCCTGTCTTCATGCACTTACATTCAACCCTGGCTAGCAGGCAATCAGTCATCCATTCACAATGCAGTGTGTTGGGCAAATGCAGGGGTTTCAGGAGACAGCCACCAAAGTACTGGGCTTTATGAGGCTGCCTTGGGTTAAAGGGAAAAGCTCTAGCACATATGCAGTTGTGTTCTTTGGCCTTGAGAACAGCCATGATGATACATCGCATCCACAAGATTGCTTCACAGGTTAAAATCTACTGCGGCAGGATTCTTCAGGCTAACTAACCCCTTTGCTTTATTATTCCACAGTGGTGATGTTTTGATTTTCAATGGTGCTTAGAAGTTTGGTTGTCACTTGGGGTCATTTGGTGGTACAAATATTTTTGGTGGGACCATAATTCTTTGTGAAACATAACCCTCATTGAAACATCATCAACAGAACATGGTGTATAAAGGTCTATGTTATTTCATGATAGGATGTTGTTATTCACTGAGCAGTCCTTCTTGATGTGCAGTATAAGATTATCAGATGGTTCCTTTGTTCTGGAGAGTTAACTGGCCAATGTGGACATTTAACCTTCAGTTTTGCCCTCACTTGCATAGACAAGATGACAAACTCTCCAGAACCAAATGTGGTTTATCTGTTAGCAAGAAAGGAGCAAGAAAAGTGTCAGTCCTTGGAGGTGAGCCAGGGTTGTGGGTGATACATCATGGTTAAATGGGACAAACACAGGTACTGGAGGCTGGAAAAACTAGCCCTTGCCCCTATGGAAAACACCTTGCTTTCCCATGTGTGGAAGGTGTTGGTTTTACTCTTCAGGATTGCCATGCAGATTAGAGACAATGTGCATAAAGCACAAGGGTATGGCACATGGTTCTTTCCTTCATTCATTCACAAAATATGTACCTGCCTCATGCCAGGCACTGTCATAGGCAATGGGAACATAGCCATGAACAAAACCCCTGCCCTTGAGCTTACAGGCTAGTCTGGGAAGACAGAGAGTAAACAAGGCACATAAGTAAAATGTTGAGTTTACTAGATGGTGATAATACTTAAAGAAAAAAATCGGACAAGGGAAGGGACGTAGTAGTCAGGGGTGGGTTGCAATTTCAGATGGGACAGTGAGAAAGGCATCAAAGAAGAAGGAGCATTTGACTAAATCTGGAGGAGCTGAGGCACGAGTCAAGCAGATATTTGGGGAAAGTGTTCTGGCAGACAAAATTGTAAAGTCCTGGAACCAGGAATGTACCTTTTACAGTTGAGGACAAGAGAGAAGTGGACCACATAAAGGGAGGGGTGGGGGTGAGGTACAGGAGATGTGGGCAGGGCCCAGGTGCTCTCAGTGGCAGCTAGTGCTGCTGTGACCATGACGATGGCCGTGAGGTCTCAGCTTGAGCTCTGCTCTCTTGCTTGGTTTATAAAATAACCAAGTGGTTTTATATATCTTACATACATAATATATGTATATATATATCTATATTATATATAGATATATATAGAGAGAGATATATTATCATGTTATATATATATGATATATATATAACATGCTCTCTTGCTTGGTTTATAAAATAACCAAGTGGTTTTATATATCTTACATACATAATATATATATATATATATATATATATTATATATAGATAGATATATATATATATAGATATATTATCATATGTTATATATATATGATATATATATATATAACATGATATACAGATATATATATATTATCATATGTTATACTATATATTATATATAGATATATATATATTATCATATGTTATACTATATATTATATATAGTATACTGTATATATATAGTATACAATATATAGTATATTATAGTATAGCAATAGTGTAATTACATATATTAATATATGAAATAACCCTGCCTGTAGTTTTTAAAGCTTTTATTCTATCTTGCGCACTAAACCCTAAGTAAATCTGTAAATTTATAAACAGTTGGATCTATCTATACCAGGCCTTAAAGACCATGTTGTAAAATGGTTTATATACTTTCTTTAAGCAATGGAACCATGGTTTTTCCATTCTCTGGTAGAATCTTATACAAATTTCCACTATATAAGAACAAATAAAGATGGGAGCTACAAGGACCGAAATCTGGAAATAGGGAGAATGCTCACACCAGCTTGCTTTTCCCAAAGTGGCACCTAGGCCTGCTCTGCAGGACTGTAAAGCCCCATGACTTCAGTCTGAAGGCCTGAGACCTGGTCCAGAGAAGGCCAAACTTGCTTGCCCATTGGGAGTCACCTTGGGGATTTTCCCCCTTTTTCCTTGACTTTTCTCTAAATATTTTATTATGAAAATTTTTAAACATAGAAAAGTTGAAAGACAGTCATTCCCGTATACCTACTACCTAAATTCTACAATTAATGTAATATTTTAATCAAATACCTATTCATCTTCCTGTCTCTCTATTAATCCAGTACAAACATTGTGTACTCACCTGGGCTATTTGTTTTTTTTAAAGTAAAAATTGTGGGACCCCTAATCTCAGGCTTATGCATCAGAATCATTGAAGTTGGAGCCAGAAGTCTTGGGACCAGAGAAATTGCCTTTCTCAAGTTCCCACTGGTAGCTAGTAGCAGGATTGATACCAGAACCCAGGTCACCACCTGTTTTTGTGGGACTCGGTCTCTTCCCTTTCCAAGATTTTGCTTGCCACCTACCCAGCAACGTCAACTCTTTCTAAGATCAATCAGTACTGTCACTCTCTGATTCCTATACGTGAACAGCTTGCTGAGCCACTACCTGTGTTGGGGAGTTGTGAAGAATTATTTTCTCCTTGGTTGAACTTTTCAAACATTATTGGGGGGGAAAAAGCATGCGTATAGAACCGCAAAGCACAGAAGAGAGGTTTCCAGAGCAGATGTCTGCCTTTGCCCTTAGTTGCCTCAATGAGACAGCAGTGGAAAGAGCACTGGGCTGGGAGCCCAGAGACCGGAGATAAACCCCAGCCCTGTCCCGTAGCAAACTGCCAAACAGTCGGCAACTCACTTTACTCTATGAGCCCTAGTTCCCTGTCCTGAAAAACAAGTGGAGTTAACAAAAAGATCTTGTTAACTGATCTCAAAGGTGACTTCTAGCTCTGAAACTCAGTAACCACTAAATATCCAGCCGGAGGCTGACCTGGCCAGCTCAGCTTCCTGGACTCCTGAAGTCTCTGATCCATTTTCTTCCCTTTAGTTTTGTTAGCTTAGATGCCAGAAGAGAGATAAAGTGCCCCAAACCTTAGCCTATAGAGAGTTTTCAGTTGCCAGCTCTGATGGGGCTCGGTTGCCCTGGGAACCGGTGCTTCAGTGGTTTCCTCAGATCTAAGCCTCCCAGGAAGCCCCCATCCTGCTCTTGACACTTCCCTCTGTAGCTTCAGAAGGACTGTCCAGCACCGACCTTTGAGTTCCTTCTGGCCTTCAGAGGTCCTGGTCAGTGGGCTCTAGGCACTGTGTCTGCCACTTGGAGGTTGCTCATGCTAGCAGTTTTCAAAGCTCAACTCGAGGTGCGCAGCTCACGGGTTAGTGGCTGCTCGTGGGCTGGGTAGTAGGCACTACCTTTCTCTCAGTGTTGCACTGTGCCTTCCCAGTGTGAGAAGCAGCTTTGTCTTTTCATCCCCTGTGTTAAATACTGCCCACCCTCGGTGCTACCCATTACTGCCACCTCCACCACCACTGCCTGCCTTTTGGTCGGCAGGGCCACCCGAACTGATTGGGGTGAGTTTCATGTTTCCGCTCTCCAGGCTCACTTTGACTCATCCTTCTGGTACTTTGCCAAAGGGAAGTGGTTTTCCAGAATCCCTTCATTAAAGGTTTGAGTGCATCACAAATCTAAAGTAGCAGCCAGCAGCAGTTCCTGCTGAGGGAGGAGGAGGGTTTTCTGCACTCACAGTTTCGAATGGCTTTGATGATTCTGATTCAGGTCAGCTTTCCCCCTCAGACCGGTGGCACTGCTCTTTGACTTGGTGATGGTTTGTTTTAATAACCCCAAGCTTATGTGGGTTATGAAAAAATACATATGAAATTTTAAAAATTAGATAAGGTTTTCAGAGAGTAGGTAAGGGAGACCCATAGCTAAAGTACACAGTAGCTTTCTGTGTGGGGACAGCACAGAACACACAATCAGTAGTAGTGATGCACATGCACTTGGAACTCACTTGGACCTGAGTTTGAATTCTAGCTGCACAACTTACAGAATGACTTTGGGCAAGGTACAGGATCCCTCTAAGGTGCAGTTCACTCATCCATGTGATTAATAATAGCCTCCTTTCGGGCCGGCTCCGTGGCTCACTCGGGAGAGTGCGGTGCTGGGAGCGCAGCGGCGCTCCCGCCGCAGGTTTGGATCCTATGTAGGGATGGCTGGTGCTCACTGGCTGAGCACGGTGCAGGCAACACCAAGCCAAGGGTTGTGATCCCCTTACCGGTCACCAGACAAAAGACAAAAATAATAATAATAATAATAATAATAATAATAATAATAATAATAATAATAATAATAATAATAATAATAATAATAATAATAATAATAATAATAATAATAATAATAATAATAATAATAATAATAATAATAATAATAATAATAATAATAATAATAATAATAATAATAATAATAATAATAATAATAATAATAATAATAATAATAATAATAATAATAATAATAATAATAATAATAATAATAATAATAATAATAATAATAATAATAATAATAATAATAATAATAATAATAATAATAATAATAATAATAATAATAATAATAATAATAATAATAATAATAATAATAATAATAATAATAATAATAATAATAATAATAATAATAATAATAATAATAATAATAATAATAATAATAATAATAATAATAATAATAATAATAATAATAATAATAATAATAATAATAATAATAATAATAATAATAATAATAATAATAATAATAGCCTCCTTTGTAAAACTGTTGTGTTAAATGAGAGCATACACGTAAGGCATTGAGTGTGGAGCATGGAACACAGTAAGCACTCGGAACATGTGAGCTCTGTTGTCTGTACTAAAACAGAGCATCAGAAATGCTAGGTACTGATCAAAAGTACAGGGTTTGGAGCTAAATGGCCTGGAATTTAAACCCAGTTTCATCACTTACTGTGCAACCTTGAGCAAGTTACTTAACCCATCTGTGCTCCAGTTACCTCATGGTAAAAGAGGAATTGTAACAGTCCCTATCATATAGTGTCATTGTGAGAATTAAATGAGTTGATTCAATTCAAAAAATATTTTCATGCCTACTGTGTGTCAGGCACTGTTCTGGCAGCTAGAGACTTAGTTAATAATGAAGACAGAAAGATTTGTCCTTTATGGTAACTGCATCATAGTGGGAGGAGACTGGTAATAAATAAGTAAAACATATAATCCAAGTAAAAGCATTACATATTACATGCTAATTGGATGCAGCCTGCCATATGGAAAGCACTTAATAAATATTAGTTACTAACACTGATTATCAATATATTATTAACTGCTATTGCTACTATTACAAAAACTAAAGTGTGCCACTTTATCCTAGTTTATAATAAAAATATGATGTAAGGTAAAATAAACTTTGCATTACAATATACATAGCTTAAATATGAAAGGGCTCCGTGAACTTTTGGGCTGATATAAAAATGTGTATCATAAACTTTTCAGATAGCATTTCGGAGCTGCTTTAGGACTACAGTGTAGATATAACTCCTCTTAGCCAGTATTGCTGCCAAATATTAGCTCTGGACCCTAGAACTATGTTGTCTAGATCCAACTTACCAACATACCGAATTCAAGTCAGCATACTCCACAGGATCGTGTGTGTGTGTGTGTGTGTGTGTGTGTGTGTGTGTGTGTGTGTGTGTGTGTGTGTCCCCAAATAGTTTGCAATGATAATTTAGTTGCTTTGGGGCACAGTAGGCAGTCTCTAATATTCTTTCCAGCTCTCAAGTTTTGTGATTTTTTTCTAACTTAGTGTTTTGGCAAGCAGTGGTTATCTCTAAGTAACACAGAAAAGGTCCTTTTCAGCAAAGCCCTTTAAAAAGCCTCCAGTCTCTCAAGCATTTGACAAACACACAGTTTTTTTTCTTTTTCATGCAAGGCTTAGCTGTGAAGTCAAGGTCACTGCTTCCCAAGGAGCTCAGCTGCACAAAAAGTGCATAGTCACACTGCTCAGCCTGGAGCCAACCCTGACCCCTCTGTGCTTGGCTGTGCTTTGCAGCCCAGCTCCTGGACCCTTGTTTTTCTCTTCCACTGGCATCCCAGACAATAAAGAGGCTTTTGAAGTTGCAGAGTGGGAACTCTTTCCCTACCTTGGGCCACCAGGCCTGCCTGCAAAGTTGGATTCATGAAATTAATTTTCACACTGGTACATTTCTCCACTTGCTTTTTACTCCTGTTTTGCTTCTTTTCTATGTCAAGATTTTTATATTGTTTTTTTCCTCTCTCTCTCAATCATGTTCTTTGTGGTTCTGAGCTGGTAAGTCACAATTGCCACCAAAATTTCAAGGATATATGGTCCCTCTTCCAAATGGGCTGCTTCACTTCTCAATGTTAACAGCTCATCTAAAAAATGGCTAGACTGCATTATGTACTTTCCAGATCCTTTATTTAAATGAAATCTTAGAGGCCCAGTATATACAGCAGATAAGAGCACTTGTGGAATAGAGGGGATTGCATAGTGATTAATAGCACAGATTCTGGAGATAGATAACCTAGATTCAGGTCCTGGCTTCTGCCACTTATCATAGTGCTGTGTGACCTTAAACAAAATACCCAACCTCTCTGTGCCTTCTTATGGTAAGGTTAATGGAAGTATTAAATGATTTTAAGTATATAAAATACTAAGCACAGTTCCTGGCATAATAAATGCTCAGTAAGTGTTTTATTAATATAGTGATAATCACAGTAATTATCACTGTGAACATTATTATTATTTCCCTGAAGTTGTTAAAACCATTGTTCAGTGCTGTGCTTTCAATGCCCTGATGTTCACATGTTGCTTTTGTCCATAGAAGACATTGAATAAATGTCAAATAAAAAATACCAACAAACCAATCGTCCTACTGTTTTCTAGAATGGATACTTAATTATTTAGCTTATGAGCAGTCTTTCACACAGGCTGAGTTTGCTCAGGCCACAAGGCTGGCTTGTTGGTGACTGGGCAACTGTGCCCTTTTTCCCTCTGCTCGAGGACCAATTGCTGACACACAGGGAGCTTCATCAGGCCACCTATACATGTCACAGTCATCATGATTCTGGCCTCTTAAAAGGCTACATGGTGTTCTGTACAGGAACATTGCCTTTCCTGAAGGTGAACCCTGCAGACACCTCCTTACCTTAAATGGCGTGAGTCTGCTGATCAGAGCCTCTTGGGGTGATGATACCACACCAGGAGGAGCTAGACATTGCCCTTCTCCAGGGCCGCTGTTCTTTCTGCAGCAGGTACATCATTATGCCAAGACATTAATTACCGTTTTGCTACATTGCCAGCAGGCGGTCTTCTGGTTGACCTAACATTTCTACAAGAACTCTTAGGCATACCACACTGGAGATGTCCAGCAGTGCTTGGAAGAGAAAAATTACACTCGTGGGTTTTCTGACATATCAGCGTACAATGTATATAGTATGGGTAAATAAAAATGTACAAGCTGTGCAAAATAAAGATGTTCCAGGTGAGGCCTAAAAAATCAGGCAAGGGGCTTAAAAAGCCAGATGAACCACAGCTCTCATTTCTTTCGTCTTTGGTATTTCACAGGATTTGCACTTTGCCATATTTAACTTCAGAGACAGACTGATTTCTTCCACTAGTGTTCGTGGTCCCACCTCCTCTAAAAACAGTCTCTATCCATCCTCTGCACCCTCACTTCTCTTTATTTGCTCCTTTTCCTCTGGCTTCTTCCCCCGTGCCTGCAAACATCCTCAAAGTTCTCTCATCTCACACAAATTTCTCCTCACTGCTCTGTCACCAAGAAAGGGCTCACTGCCTGATACACACAGAAGCCAATACTGTGGCACCGGTTTTTGGGAAAAGGAAAAGGCTTTATTGTGAGGTCAACCAGCAAGCGGACAGGAGGCAAAGCTCAGATCTGTCTCTCCGATCTGGGGGGCTAGGAAAGTTGTAAGGAGTACCAGGCAGAATTGATCAGCTAGCTCCAAGTTGGGCCATACGACAGGGCAAAAGTTGATTGGCTACCTTTGAGTCAGGCCATATATGGTAATGAAGTTGCTGGAAACTGGATCTTGCTTATTGATGGACCTCTCGCTTCCTAAAAGGCTCTGGTAGTTAAATTTCCAGCTTTTTAGTTCCCTAAACAGGAGATCTTTAGTTCCTGTGGTGCTCAAGGTCATCTGGAGAGCAAGGTTCTCTCTGCACGTGCTCAGCTTACATCTAGCAAGATAACTTGTAAAACAGCTTGAGATAGGAAAATAAAACCAGTTTCAGCTAGCTTTAGATGGTTTCAGCTGTGTCCTCATCTAGCTGGTTTCCTCCACATCTGAGATTCTCCCTCAGAGCATGCATTCTCCCCTCACGACAGCCCTGATTCTGCTCCCTCCACTTCTCTGTAATACAGTTTGCTTCCCCACCTTAATTGCCCTTCTGTGTGGTGGAGCTGACTACCCGCTCTCCAAACATTTTCACTCCTCCTCCTGGGCACAGGATGCTACCTTCCCCAGCTCTCTATGTAGTTAAGATGTAGCTACGTGGCTAAGTTTCAGCCAGGGGCGTGTGGGCAGAAGTGATGTGTGACCCACAAAAGCCTCTTACAGAGATTGTTTGAACTATGTCCCCCGAAGGATATATTCAAGTCCTAGCCCCTGGTACCTTTGAATGTGACCTTGTTTGGAAATAGGATCTTTGCAGATGTGACTAAGAAGTGAGTTAAGATGAGGCCATACTGGATTAGAGTGGACCCTAAATCCATTGACTGGCGTCCTTATATCATGTGAAGACAGAGACACAAGGAAGGTGACCAAGTGAAAATGGAGGTAGAGATCGGGGTTAAGCTGACACAAGTCAAGGAACACCAAGGATTGCCAGGAGCCACCAGAAGCTGGAAGAGGCTTCCTCTCTCCCTCCCTAGAGTCTGCAGAGGGAGTGTGGCCCAGCCGACACTTTGATTTCGTACTTCTGCCCTCCGGAACTGTAGGAATAGATTTCTGTTGTTTCAGTCCTCCAAGTTTGTGGTAATTTGTTACACCAATCCTAGGAAACTATGATGCAGACCATCCTCTTTCTTTCCTCTTCTGCCAGCTAGAGGCTGACAGACCAGGGCGACATTGGAAGTGCATGGTGAAGCTGGCAGAACACCTGGCGGCCTTGTTCCCTGTGACTGTGTGGAGCAGGCCCCCCACCTCACCCCAAGCTAATGGCACTTTACAGTCATATGTGAAATAAACGTGTACTGTGTTAAGCCACTGAGATTTTTAGGATTTATCTGTTACAGCATCTAGTATTGCCTTAACTAAATCACCTAGTTCCAGAAGGGATTAAAGGCAGCTGCTGTAAATACACACTAAACTCTTCTTGTGACAGTCTCTTCAGTCAGCTTCCAGGATTTTACCCTCTCACTCTCCATCTGTATTAGTCTATTTTCTGTTGCTTACAACAGAATACCTGAAACTAGGTAATTTACAAGAAAAAGAAATTTATTTCTTACAGCTTTGAAGGCTGGGAAGTCCAAGGTCCAGGGGCTGCATCTGGTGAGAGCCTTCTTGGTGGGGACTTCTTCTTGGTGGAGTCTTGGGGTGATGCAGGTTATATGGTGAGAAGGGGAAGAGCTTTTTTTTTTTACGTGCTCACTTGCCCTCTTTATAAAGCCACCAGTCTCCTCCCTGATAACTTATTAAACCACTAACCCATTACTCTATGAATGACTTAATCCATTCACAAGTACATAGTCCTCATGATCCAATCTCCTCTTAAAGACCCCACCTTTCACTGCCACATTAGGAATCAAGCCTTCAGTTGAGCTTTGCAGGGGGACAGATATTCAACCCATATCACCACTCTTCATCTCTTTCTCCTTCATTGATGGTTCCTCTTCATACCTGCCCCTGAAATGCAGTCCACCCCAGGGTTTCCTCTTGACCCAGCCTCTCCACACCCCACCTGAGCCACCTCATGCACCTTCATTGACCACTTACATCTTGATGTTGCCTGGATATAGATGCCCAAAACTTTTCCCACACCTCAGGCCCCATGATCACCTGCTTCTGGTCACCTCTCCCCTCTCCCCTCTCATGTCACCTTCCCCCTTTCTGCAAAACATCAGGGGCCCTTCCATGAGGTATATGGCAGGGGTGGGCATTAAGTTCCCTCGAATTTGATCATTCCTCTCCCCCAACACCCCCAAGCCTAACCAGTTTTGTGGGCTGGCTTGGCACACACATAGCTGCTTTCCAGGTATTTGTCAGGCAGGGTAACTGTGAACTTGCTGCCTTTTGGTATCTATGAAAGATTCTGTGGAGAGAAACAGTATATAGGGAGGATTGTCAATTCTCACATCCT
>NW_007726764.1:98906-168349 GCF_000696425.1 Galeopterus variegatus
CCTCATGCACCTTCATTGACCACTTACATCTTGATGTTGCCTGGATATAGATGCCCAAAACCTTTCCCACACCTCAGGCCCCATGATCACCTGCTTCTGGTCACCTCTCCCCTCTCATGTCACCTTCCCCCTTTCTGCAAAACATCAGGGGCCCTTCCATGAGGTATATGGCAGGGTTGGACATTAAGTTCCCTCGAATTTGATCATTCCTCTCCCCCAACACCCCCAAGCCTAACCAGGTTTGTGGACTGGCTTGGCACACACATAGCTGCTTTCCAGGTATTTGTCAGGCAGGGTAACTGTGAACTTGCTGCCTTTTGGTGTCTATGAAAGATTCTGTGGAGAGAAACAGTATATAGGGAGGATTGTCAATTCTCACATCCTTCTAGAAATTCCCAAACCTATCCCTGGATGAAGACTGAACCTCACACATGTGGCCCCCAAAATGGTTTTCTGAATGGCTCTCCTGTTTCCACTGGACAAGGTTGCAAGAAACAGCTCTATGAAATGCACTGCTGTGTTCACTGAAGGACATGTTCATTTCATCACACAGGCGCCTCTTTTCTACGTACCACAGAGGACTTTTATGTGCACTTTAGAAAAGGCCAGGGGTTGGGGCAGGGTGATGAGTGGTTTCTTTTTTTTCATTTTGGACCCTGAGTTGTGTAAACTGATTCTGGTTAGTGTATGTTGCCTGTTAGGAAGCATTTGTGACCCACTCCCAGCAAATGTAAGGGCCTTACAGCACATGTTTTCTGTATTAACTTAATTCCTAGCTTCCTCTGATCTTTCTAGCTTTATTTTCCACATATATTTATTCTTTATTTTATCCTGTGTGTATTTATGTAATCTCACTTTAAATCTTTCCTGGAATAAGATAAGGTATGAATAAATAAGGTGTCCTGCAAACCTTATGCTTAAAATGTCCATAACTAAAGGAATTTTCTTTTCCCAAATGGTGTCCTTTCTCCTGTGTTTCCAACTTTGTTCTAAGGTGTCACTAAGTGCCCCCCAAATACCTAGGATAATGTACCCTGACACCCTTTCTCCCTCCTCTCTCCTCCCCTATATCTGTCACCAATTCCTGTCATAACCAGCTGCATCTTTTGTACACTCCATATAGGAGCCTGACCTGGGCTTCTTATAGGAATTGTCACTCCACCAGTCCCATCCAGTCTCCAAGACCGCTAAAATGCGGGGTGGCCACCTCACTTCCCTGCTTAAAGTTCTTCAGAGACTTGTCACCTTCAGAATCAAGTCCAGATGCATTAGCCGTCTTTGTCAGCCCCTTTCTACCTTCATCTGTCCCTCCTTACCCTCACACCCTATGCCCTGGCAATACCAGACCTCGTGCTCACATCTCCCAGAACTAAACTGTGCCTGCTGCTTGTCTTTATGGCATGCTTCCACTTCCATGCTACGTGCTTCCCTCCGCCTCTGCCAAGCACACCCCTGGGACGACTTTTAGAAGATTCAACTTAAGTACCACTTTTTCCTTGAAGTCTTTCCTGTCCCATCCTTAGGCAGCTGCCTGTTTGCTAGTGCCCCTCCGTGCGCCAGGGGCCCACGGGTCTCCCTTCTCTGTGCTATTGCTTGACTTTTCACATGGCAGCATCACTAGGTCTCACTCTTCCCTAAGAGGCCAGAGCTTATTTGTGGCAGGAATCAAATCTTGTCTTAGTATGCTCTCAAAGCTCTTCCAGAAGTGGGCTCAACTCTGCTTAGGCCCTTCAAAAAAGTGCTTGTACATACTATTGCTGCTTGAAAAGACTGCAACAATGTTGATACATTGCAGGCTCTTCAGCAGTCTTTAAAGGACCCTAGGCAAGTAGGTGCACTTCCTCTAGGATGACAGTGTTAACGATGGGTGCACAGGGCCTGGCATATGACAGAGGTGGCTGATTGTGGGGAAACACCTTTTCTCAACCCCCAACACATGGAGACACTTAGTAAACATGGCTCCTACCCCACCATCCCCGGCTCCCCATCCATTCTGACACACGTCCCATCAGCTCCAACTCCAGACGACACCTGGAGCACAGCGCTTCTCATTTTCTCCATTGCACCGCCTTCGGTCGGGTACTGCCACATTCTCACTAAACTTCAGCAGTTGGCCAGTTTCCCTCTTTCAGCTCTGTCCCGTACTAGTCCATTTTCTACCCAAGACAGTGATCACCTTTGTAAGAGATGAATCCTCTGCTCAAAGCCCCTCAGAGCTCGCTGTGGAACTCATCTGAACCACTGTGCGGTCCGCCTGGCTGGCCCCGTCTCCCCTTCCTCACTGAGCCAGCCACACTGGCTTTGTCCCGCTCCTCACACACACATGCAGTTACTCACACCTGGATGCTCTCCCCCAGCTTTCTACAGGGTTCCCCCCTGCCAGTCCTCTCAGTCTCCCTGACTGAGGGTACCCCCGCCTTCATAGACGGTCATGGCCCCTCTGTGGGTTGTAAGCTACGTGCAGCAAAGACCGCTCTCTCTGGTTCCCAGCCTAACACAGTGCCTGGCACAAAGTAGGTGCTTGAAGCATATTCCCCAAAAGAAAGAAAACAAGGGGGAGAGAAGTCTTGGAAGTTCTAATCTGATCAGTAAAAGTGTGGTGTTACTGGGACTCAAGGTCACGTGGATTTAATTTGAGTCCATTTTTTATCGTTAAAAATTCCAGCTCCTTTGGAGGCTGAGCCCTCCATGTGGACAGAATGTTTTTGTTCAGTATAGCTATTACCCAACATTTGAGACAGATTTGCTTCAGATTGGTGGTTTGGCTCTGTCTAACATTTGCAGCCATGATGTCCACTCACTGATTTAGGGCATACCTAGATTTCTAGCACACGTTTCCCCCTCTCGGCAATGTAGGACATAAGCCAGGGGACTTTGGTATCCCCAGACAGTGCCTCTCAATGTCCTGGCTCCAGAGTAAGTGGTCTCTCCGAGTGCACATACTCTCTTTTCTTCTGGGTCACTCCCATTTGTTCTCATTTCACTATTTTTGTCCCAGGTAATTGTCTGGATGGAAATTCACCAGAGTTCAACAGTTTGAGTATTATTGGATTTTACAAAGGAGAGAACGGGAGGGTGGTCACCCCTGGCATGGGGCAGAAACCCAGTGCAGACAAAAGAAAAAATAGCAGCTGGATCGAGGTAGGAATCCAGGGTGGAGAAGAGCCCTGACCTTCGTGGCAGAATGCACCAAGGATGTCCTCTATTTCAGGACATTGGCTCTCTCAAAGCTGTCCCCAAGTGTTCAAAAATAACAAGGAGTTTAGCTGAGAAGTAATAGTGTACCATGAGCAGGAGGAGCATAGCACGCGAATAAAGACCCTGAGGTGAAAGTTAAGACTCAGGTTTGGTCTGGCCAAATGGCTAATCTCCTCGATCTTGGTTTCTTCATCTCTAAAATGAAACAGTTTAATAAGATTTCAGAGCTCAACAGTTTCTGTGAAGAGATGTCATTTACCACATCTCTGCATGATGCACCTCTAGTAAATGTTTAATGATCTGCAGTGAGTTCTGGAGTCACATTAGTGGTTTCAACTTTCTGTAGTTGACAAGTGTTCTCCCTAATTACCCACTGAGAGAGGAGGAGCCGAGGAAGAAATGAGCTGAGGACTGGCAAGAGGTTGTAGCAATTTATGTTGTACTTTCACCTGCCTTGTCAAATAGTGAACAATTAGTCACACAGCTGAAAAGCAACCTGCCACCCACAAAGCAGGTGGTCTGAAATCGGAACTGCTGCTCCTGACGCCCACTCCCATTCCTGCGTATCTACCCCACCTGGATGCGGTGCCCAGGCCTGGACGGGGGCTGACTTAGTTGATTTCATGGCATGCCATGCAGTAGGTGGCCGTGTCTTATAGAGGAGTGAGCTGAGGCTTGGAGAGGTTAAATAGCCAGCTCAAGGTTGCAGGTGACAAGTGGAAGAGCCAGTGCTCAGCCTTGGTCCCCCTGACTCCACCCATGAAGATGATGACTCTCACCCCAACCTGTTTATGACATTAAGCATGCCATCTCCACAATGCAGAATCCCTAAACTTACCAAACACTCGTAGATGAAGGGTTTTTGTAGGGATTCTCAGCACTTTGTCTCCATCCCTTTCTTGTGAGGAAGGAAGAGCTGTCAGGCTGGGGCAATGCAAAGTACAAGATGGGCTGTCCCACCTGGTGGTGTGGGGAGTGAGATGATTGCAAATGTGTAGACAGAAAGATAAGATGTTTGAAGCTTTGGCAAAGTCTGTGTCCCACTGCCAGGTTACAGCAAACACTGATTCAGTCATGAAACTGGTTTTGGCTTAATTCTCCATGAATGTGCATTGTAGATCATCTTTAAATTCCTTAGACTTGTGAAAACAATTTTAACTACAAATAAATGCATGAGCATTATAAATACAGAAACCTCACACATGCAGGGACCGCCCTTTGCAGAGAATGCTGTAGGCATAAATGAATCATGCTCAGATAGTTTGCATCTGTGAGGCTCATGTGGACTTTGAGGCCACCAGACCTCAAGGCAAAAATAGACACCCTTCAAAGACTTTGCAACTTGCAAGAATTATTCATGTGGAAACCAAATGAAGATGTTGATTCCCATGAAAGGGACCTCACAACTACAGCGAATGACTGCATGATTCCAGCCAAACACGGGAAAGTATTAACTGTTTCATCTTTGATTAAAGGAACATGATTGTAATTAGGATACATGACTTTAGGATTCTGGGGTAGTTTTAAGCACTTAGCTTTAAGCACTGCAGTTTAGCCTTTTGAACAGCAAACTCATGTTTCACAGTACAGTGAATGTCTCTATTAATGCTCTCTCTAATTCCCTCTGAACCTCACTCCTAAACTGCACCAGGCCGGGGCTGTAAAAGTTGGTGTGTGGAAAGCCTCCATCTGCTTTTCTCCTCTGAGACGTAGTTGTGAATGAGACGAGGCAAAGGGGATAGGATAATTGTGTTCAAAGAGCCTCTTATTCTATGGAGTGTGTGACTTTCTGACCAATGCTAAACATTCAAAATGTAAATTTGAGTAAGTCCATAGAAATGGGGCCACAGAAACATGGAGCTTGAAAGACAGGGCTTCTTCTAAGTGTTTCCTGGAGTGATGTTATGGTAGGAAATGCCTCTCCAATAATGCTGTCAAGACAAACTTTCAACTTGTACCTTGCTCTCAGAAAAACATTCAAAAATACTGTATCTATGATGACAAATTTCTAGTGGCTTTACTAGAGTGTATTTTCTTCCAGCATATTTACCTCTTCATTGAGGTCTTTTTTTGTTTTTTTTTTCCCCATCATTCCTGTGAAATATATAAGGGTGAACTGGTTTATTTTCATTTTACAGTTTGAGAAAGAGGTTAAACCCTAAGTAACTAGTAGGCTAGAGCTTAAGATACTTTTGATGTGAAGTTTTTTGTTTTTTTTTTTCCAGATGTACTAGCCCATAATAGAAGTATTTCATATCCATCTTGTGTTGAAAATGGGAATGGTATAACTACTTTTTCATGGAAGCTAAGTTTCCACTTTTGGCATGACTAATCCCAGCAAAGACATGTTTTATCTGTCAGAAATCATGCTGCTGATTTTATTGATGATGTTCTTCCTCCTTTCCTATCCCCTACTCTTTGTACTGAGAAAATTCAGAATCACAACCCAACCATACCACAGTGTGAGGGAGTGTGGGGGTAAAAGGCCATCCAGCCGAGGCATCTCACAAGGCAGTTGGAGTAACTGAGCTCCCAATACACTTAAAGAACCAAACAGTGCCATGGGCTCCTTTTTGGCCACAGGACCTCGCCCTTGGGGTTGATGTTTTCTGGTTGCCTACCCTCTCTCCGTCTTCATTTTCCAACTGAACAAGTCACAGCATTGAGTGTCCCTTGTGAACCCTCAAAGATTTTTCCTCTTTGAGTCTTGGAGATACTCTCTTTAGCTTTGATTAAATCTTTGCTGACATCACAGCCACCTCTCAAGTCAGCTTAGTTAGGTCCAGCTGGTTCCTGGTTAGAAACAATGGTTTGTCTCTCACTCCCATCTCCATAGTTCACAGCAGAGATTGCTCCCATGGTTTTTTAGCCATTCATGTACTGTCATCATTTCCCTAACTGCATTCTGTCAGCTCCTTCGAGATTCAGCTACCCACTCTTTTTCTCACTCCTACTTTTTCCTTATATTTCTCAGTAAATACCCTTCACCTTTTCATGACCACATTCTCCAGAGGCACCAACTCAGCTGAGTCTCAGTATACTCTGGCCTGGACCTCCTCTTTGTTTAGGACAACCCTCCCTTTCCCCCAGCAATTTATTTAGCATATTTATATGCATGTGTTTACTCCACAAAACATTTATTTTAAAAAACCTTTTTATTATTACATAAGCAATTGTACATTACTTATGTACAATGTAAAAAATACAAATAAACAATATGAAGAAAAGAAAGACATTATATTCCTGCCACCCAAAGATGATGACTCACTCTTCCACTGGACAGTCCTTTGGATATCAAACGTCATCTGTTGTAATCCTGCACAAGTCTTCACTTCTTTAGAATAAACATCCCCGGTTTCCTCCAAATATTCTTCAGATAGCTGATTTGAGCCCTGTATCACCCAGGTGTCTGTCCCTGGCCCTGTTCTTGTGTGATTTCCCTATTACTATGTGGCACCTCTCAGAACTGAACTGACTTGTGCAGTGTAGAGCTGACCACTAGGCCACCTCCTGTGTAACGGTGGTGTCCTTACTGCCTGCCTTACTTTCTCGGCAGCCATGCCACAGAGCTGAACCACGAGTGTCTCATGAACTGAAACTCTAATTTTGTAAACATTTCAGCCATTGTTAATTGGCCTATTTTTACTTATACTGGCTCCTATTCTTCATTTTCAACCAAAAGATCGTGAAAAATGCTGCTGGTTTCTAAAGTCCAAGTAGATACTATGCCTGTGGCATGTCTTTTACCTGGACAAAAAAGGGTTGGGGAGAGAAAGATCGGGAATGACATGACTTACTCTTTTGGAGGACCCAGGCAGACGTCGAGTGACCACTGCTTTCTGTGACTAGCCCTCACATGCCTTTCTTTAATGATGCTCTAGAATTTTATACCAGGTGATATCAAGTCTCTCCTCCTTAGTTTGCGGACTCCATTGTCTCCCTTGTTGAAAACTAGTCCTGATTTGCCTCTCTTTGGTCTTTGGGCACATCTCTTCTTCGCTGCTTTGGCTCCCAGGTTCCTGACAGCACTGTGACAGTCTAATTTTCAAGAACTCTTAGGCCCTCAAAATGCAATCTGTTGAAGCCAGATGGTTTGATCTTTTTTATTGCAGCAGGGTTCTCCTCTGTAATATTTTTGCCTATTTTGGGCATAAGTTTTACTCGTGGTTATTCCCTTTCTCAATCTGACAGAGAGGATAGAAATAAAATAGTACTTCTGATTTGTCATCTAGCAACGTTGCACCCTTGTTCTCAAGCAGTCAGTCTCTTCTTAACCACTTCTATTTTTCAAATATAACTAAAGAGGGTCATTTCTGGGCCGGCCCCGTGGCTCACTTGGGAGAGTGCGGCGCTGGTAGCACTGAGGCCGCAGGTTCGGATCCTATATAGGGATGGCCGGTGTGCTCACTGGCTGAGCGTGGGGCAGACAACACCATGCCGAGGGTTGCGATCCCCTTACCGGTCAAAAACAAATAAATAAATAAAAGAATAAAAATAGGATCACTTCTGTGTTTCACCATGTTCTGTAAGTACAAGTCTATTCTGAGTTTTAGCCTTGTGAACATTTTTGATAAGTTGGTATTACTGTCCATCCTTGATCAATTTCCTGTCGGAAGTAATGAGGTCTGAAATTAACCCCATACTAGTATTAATGAGAGTTTGCAAAATGGGAAAAATATAAGGTCCAAAACACATTTCTTTACCTGCAAATGTCAGGGAGGTTCCTCTGTGTGGAACCTTCCCATGAGGGAATCTATAGAGAGGACAACACCATTCTGCAGAGTTGAGTTAAAGCTCAACCTGATTTCAGGAAGGTCTAGGGAGGAATATGAAGCTACATGCCTGAGACCTGGAAACTTTAGTTCTCAGATCCTATTCTGGACCTTGCCGACCAATCCCAAGAAGATGGACAGAGGATAAGGCAAAGGAACACATTTTATAAGTAACAGATTTTGGCCTTAAATCCCAGTGCAGTCCCTTCACGAGCCAGCCTGGAATGTGTCAGTCTTCTTTTGTTTAAGCTAAAAGCAGGTCCAGGGCATAAGACCAGAACGGCCTGTGTGCCTCTTTCTTTCTGGTGCTGGTGGTGAGGGAAAGCCATTCCAGAAAAGCAGAAAACAGAAAAATAAAATGAGAATCAAAACAAGAAAGCCCCCAAGCTTCAAGTCAGAGCTAGTTGAAATCAGGGCAGCAGGGGCAAGCCCCAAGCCCTCTTACCTGGCAAACTATTTAAATGAAAAGAGAGTAGGGAGAGAGGTAGAGAGCCTGGCTTTCTCTCAGGTAGCTCCCACCCCAGTCTCTGACCCCCTTACCTCTGCTTGTGCACCTCAAAAAAGAAAAGGGACTCAGAGAGAGAGAGATGGCCTAGTGTGGCCTTTTCCAAAAAGGGAAACATCCTGATGTTTCATCTGGCAAGGCTTTAGGAGTAGGGGCTCAGAATCCCAAGAGCAAAGCCCACTATGTCTCTAAGCGGTCGCTCAGTCGAGTATGTCTATCCCTGAACCTGACCCACACGTGGTAGAGAAGTGAAGAGATATTAGGAGATGTTCCTCCTGTAGTCAGAGTTAGGAACTGTTACACAGACACCTGGTCTTGGTGAACAACGATCCATGTCAGTGTGATAAAGGCTCAGAACAGTCCTGCAAAAAAGATGTGTTTCCTGAACTCTCGTGAGCATGAGGCATCTTTTTTTGGTGGTTCCCTATTATTACTCAAAAGAGTGTTCCATGGGAAGCATAGTACAAGCTAACCCAAATTCTTTGATTTATTCTGTGAAGGACAGTTTGATTTATTCTGTGAAATAGAGGTAGATGAGGGAATCGACCCATCTTTCTATGTTCTCTGCTTTGTTTTTATCACCCATTTTTCTATATGTGTTCCCTGGAACACTTGTTTCCATTCCATAGTCTTAACTACCCTATAAGCGTGACTGTCCCCAAGTCTGTTTCTCCAGCCCTGACCTCATTCCTGAGCATCAGCCCCATATTTCCAACTGTGTCCTCCCTGGCCTTTCCACCTGGCATCAGACACGGGCTACGGATTCAACATGCCTGAGATGCAGTCCTTTCTCCTCCACACTGGCTGTTCTCCCTGTCTCCTGTCGTTCACAGCATCACCACCCTCCATCGCCCAAGCTGGAAACCTCAGCAGATTCCCGGGCTTTTTCTTCCCATTTACTTCCCACGTGTATTCTTTAAAAACTAAGTTATGTATTTTATCTTTAAGAATTTTGGCCTCCGCAGACACAGACTGGACTCATTTTTCATTTGGACAATTACAAGATTCTCAAGTAAATTATGGGTTGAATAGAATGTTTGCAAGGAAAGGGGATTTGGCATGGGAATGCTTTATATATCTGTTTGTCAAAATAAAATTCTAAATTACAGATATGCTTGGGAAAATGATAAGGGGACTCTAACATTAATATTTATGAACAGGGTGGGGTTTTAAAGCTGTTGATCAAGAGTAGCAGAAATGTCCCAATTCTCCCCTGTCATGCTCCCTTCTTTTCTGCAGAGTCCTTGGGGGATCTCAATACATGAATGGAAATGACAATTGGCAATCATTGTACCATTTTATCATTAAAACATAAATGAGGTCACTAAAGACGATTTGTTTTTTCTTTTATACAGTTCCTTAGGATTGCAACTATGGACAGTTATCACTGTGTACAATATAACAAAACTTCAGGTAATCGACTATTCTAGTTTGACCTTTGGATATGTGAGTTTCCTTTAATGATTCATTCAGTATCACTAATAAGCTAGACTTACAGTCCCTTTGCACGTATACTCAGTCTACAAAAAAAAGTGGTATTGTCCGTTTTTTAAATGGGGAAGATCGAGCCTGTATGGCTAACTTGCTTTCCCAGCATAGTTAGTTCAAAGCTTGAACGAGACTTCGGACTCCAAGCTTTGATCACTTTCCACTACACCTCTGCTAGTTCCCAAACCCAACTGTGAATGGGTTATATTCAGTGGATAAGAGAAGGGCTTCCCAGGCCCTCGCTGTGTGACAAACTGACCTGAGGTAACTGTCACCAGGCAGAACCCAAGAGGCTTCACAGGGACAGCTGGCATGCAGCATCTAGCATGTATACTGTGGGCCACAGATGAGCCCATCTGCCCTGCCTGGTGAAGTCATGTCGCTTATTTTGAACAGGGGCATGTAGCAAACAGGATGGCCTGTTTACTTCCATAGTGCAGGTTGCAAGACTTTCTCAAGACATTATACAGTCAAGATCTAAGTGTTCATCGATCCAGTTTTGCCCTCATGCAGCAGATGCAGTTCCTGATTTATGGTGTCATAAAGAAACAACAGTGAAAGATGCCTCAAGATTCTTGGCAGGCAAATACAGACAAAGCTCCTTCATGTCCTTTTGAAGAATGTCAGGGGTGGAGACCTGTCGGCTTTGGTCAAATGTATAATGGGAAGATCAGGAAATTTTTTCCTATTTCCAACCATAGAATCTTACTGATTTGATTTAAATGGAATTTCCTCTTGTTTGTTTCACTCTGAGGATGAAGAACTGGTCTCCCACTGTTCTCTGAATAAAACCATTTCAAATGCATGAAGGAGAGTGTGATCAAACCACTCTTCATTGTTTCCTTCTGGCTAGAATACCACAATTGCTTAACCTCTTTCAGAGGATCTATTTTCCACCCCTTGAGTTGTTTTTACTTCTCATGTTGGGACTCTGTCCAGTTGCTCCATTGCATTGCCTTTTTAAAGTCAAGAGGTCAGAGTTAGACACAAATCTAACAAGTGTGGCTGATGCAGAGTATTAGTAAAGAGATTGCTTCCCGGACTCTGCATGTCCTGCCTACCTTGGCACACAAACAGTGAACGATTGTAGTCATCAGTCATTAAAAAAGAGAAAGAAAAGATCCATCCTACCCCACAAATGACCGCAGTAGAGAGAAAAATAAAAATGTCTTTGATGGACTCACCCCGTCTGGCTACTTGCTAAGAGGATAAAGATGTGCTTGCTTTGGGACTTGGGAAGAAGTTGTACACATTGGTACTGGGGGAGTGCACGGTGCTGTGGATTTTAGGTGTTGACCCTGCACTTGTGAAAAGCAGAATGTGTACTCTCTGATGCAAATGGAAAATGAAACATTAAGTGTTCATTCAGTGTAGGCAATGAAATCTAATCATACAGGCAAAACTTTTCCAGCAAGGTGCTTTTAAAATGGTGCCAGATAAGGAATCACAGTGGGATTTTTAGAAATAAGTTGAGTTTGAACTCTAGTCCTTTAAGAGAGAGTTTTAAAACCCACCAATTGAGGATATAAAATGGTACAGCCACTTTGGAAAACCAATTGGTGGTTCCTCAAAAAGTTAAACATAGTGTTACCATATGACTCAGTAATTCCACTCCTAGGTATATACCCAAGAGAATTGAAAATGTATATTCACACAAAAACGTGTACACAAATGTTCATAGCAGTATCATTTGTAATAACCAAAAAGTGGAAAGACCCCAAATGTCTATCAACTAATGAATGGATAGACGACATGTGGTATAGTCATGCAATGGAGTATTATTCAGCCATGAGAAAGAATGTAGCACTGACACGTGCTACAGCATGGACGGACCTTGAAAACAAATGCTTAGTGAATGAAAGCAGTTGTAAAAGACCACGTGTTGTATGAGTCCATTTATATTAAATGTCCAGGATAGACTAATCCATAGAAATAAAAAAACAGATTAGTCAGGGATTACAGGGAGGGGAAAAGGGGAGTGACTGCTAATGGGTTTGGTGGTCCTTTCTGAGTTGATGAAATTTCTTGGAATTAGGTAATGGTGATGGTTGCACAACCATGTGAATATACTAAAAGCCACTGAGTCGTACACTTTCTTTTTGGCAGCTGGCCAGTAGGGGGATCCAAACCCATGACCTTAGGGTTACAAGACTGCGCTCTAAACAAGTGAGCTAGCTGGCCAGCCCATATTGCACACTTTAAAAGGGGGAATTTTATGGTATGTGAATTATATTTCAAAAACAAAAAACAAACCACCCTGCCATTAATTTACAGATGGACCCCTCATCCTTTTTTAGAAATGATAAGTATCTCCAAAAATTTTCTTTAATGGCTACGAGGCTTTTACCTGATCTGGAAAATCTTGGGCTGGTGCATTGGGTTTCATAAATGTTGCTGGTACAGCAAGATGTTTGCAGAAAGTGGTCGAATTATGACACAGAAATTATTCTCGGTGGTATGAATACCAGATGGGCTGGATGTGAGGAAAACAAGGAACAAGACTCAGTTATTGCCCTACAAGTGGTCAGTTACTTTTGCAGCTACTTAAAGATCTTAGTTTTTTCCCCCCTGACCATTTTTTTGTGACTATTTTTGCTGAGGAGCTTAATTGAGGTACTTGAGGTCTTGTTAAATGAATCATAGTATTTGCAAACTTCTTTAGTAGCCATTCTGAAAATGGAATGACTGGGCACACCCAAACTCATTCCTGGCTGGTGGGATTATTTGTTCCCTTCAGCTATTTTTTCTTTTCTTTTCTTTTCTTTTTTTTTTTTTTTTTTTTTGCTGGCTAGTTGGTGGGGAGGTTGAGGAGGTGTGGATCTGAACCCTTGAGCTTGGTATTATAACACCACGCTCTAACCGGCCAGCCCTTCAGCTATTTCTTGACACCTCTAATTAGCATCTACAGCCTGGTCATCCTCTGACGGTGCCAACCCGGCTTGTTCTGTCAGCTGCCCTGCCTTCTTTCCCATCAACACACTTCTGATATTTTTGAAGGACACAGACGCTTCTGCATCTGTACAGAATCAACAAGGTCTGATGCTTTCGGACAAAATGGATGCCTCCTCTCTATACCTTGGAATTGATACACACTGTCAAAAAGCGTTTTTCGAACAGCTTCTCTCTGTCACCTTGTACCAGATTTTCTCCTCCATTCTGAAAATGAGCAGTTTAATGTTGCATTTCAAGTCACTTTCAGCTGAAAAAGTGTGTAATAGAATCAGGGCATCCATGAATACTCTTAACAGTGTCAGAGATGCTTTTTGTTTGCAGCTCTGTTCCAACGGGACTGGTGGCAACAGTGAAATTACACTGGGAGCCTTGCTCAATAATGGGTCCCTTGTCCATTATGATTTAAGAGAAGCACGGAGGGTGGCTTTTCCCATTCTGGCGCTTCTGTGTTTGCTTTATATTTATTAGAATCTGAATTGCGGTGATTACCACCTCCTGAGAAGAGAATTGTAACTGTAGTAGCTGTCGAGTTTCCCATGTGTATCAGGCTTCTTTTCAGAAGCATTACACCGTAGAATAGAAGGGTGCCTAAGAAGTCATCTAGTCCTACCCCTTCTTTTTATAGGCCAGGGCACCAAGGCCCAGAGTTACAGACCAGCCCAAGGCGGAGCTGGCACCTACAGATTCTGACTTTTAGGCCAGTGCCATTTCTGCCACGACACACAGCCTCACTGCCACCAATTACTCACATGTACGTGAATTCCCTCCAAAGCCATGAATTTTCTGAGCTGGAAGAGGGCCTGGCAGTTAGCCTTTGCCCCACAGTCTTTATCATTTCATGCTTTGCCTGTCACACTAAAACCTCCCAGGTAAGCTGTCAAGACATATAACAGCCCAGAAAAGATAGCTACTGCAGAACCTTCCCCCCCGCAAGTTTGCGTGTTCTACACTGACACGCATTTAGCTACACATGGGGGTTCTCCTGTGCAGGGCTGGCTGCTTGCTGAGCAATTAGAGATAGGAATGAAAATTTGCACTACCAGGACTCTTTCAAACTAGAGCCTCAAAGCACTTTGCTTTGCTGTCCTGCAAGTTCCCTTGCTGCAGGGAGAAGAAACCAAGGCATAACATAGTGAAGCAGCTTGGTTCAGATTCAGACCTGAGGTGTGAGCTTGACCTCTCTCCTTTGTTTTGCTTAGAGGACTTTTAATGTCTTTTAGTCCATGGAAGCTGGACACCCGGACACTGTTAACTGCTTCTTGAGTCCAGAGTCTGGCAGTTTGTGATATCTTTTCTATTTCTGCTCTACAGAGACTCTGCCTTTATTTTTGAGCTTGGAGGGCTCTCTCGCTCTCTCTCTCTTTCTCCAACTACATATATATATGCATACACACACATATACATTTCTCTCTCTATGTTACAGGTCACTGCTGTGAGTTTAGAGCAGAGGAAGTACTTGAAGAAGTAAACTCTTTGTGCCACTTGGACAAAGCCTTCTACTGAGGCTGAAAGACTATATGTTTATCAGTTGTCCCCCTGCCATGTTTACACAGCACCTATTTGCAAAATTATTTGACTGTGAGTTTTGGGATTTTGTTTGGTTTTGGGGCCAAAGGTTTTACCTTGAGAGGGCAGAATGTCTGAAAGGTGACGTGCTCTGGCATGTGCCCTGGCAGAGCAGGGGCTTTTAGGCTTCCCAGGGGTTACAGAAAGAGGCTGCCGACAGTGTTCCTGCATTGGCCCTACTCGATTCTCCAAACTTCATCTTCCTCTTAGAACTTAATCTGCTACTCCTTGGCCTGCATCTGAAGCTTTCTTTATAGCTGTAGCTGATGACGCAGAGGCTCTGCAGTGTACTAAGGCGACATCATCTCATTTTAATGAAGGTTAGAAATGAGAGTGTGTAAATGAGCTTCTGCTATTCAAACTTAGCAGCATCCTGTGTGTGCTGGGGGAGGGGGGCTCTCCTGAGACGTTCCAGGAGGAGAGTTTCTCATTCTTCAGGGTGAGGCTACACCAAAGTGTAGCTGTGGACATAGCCGTGGCTAATGGCTGTGTGCATACAACACACACAAACAGTGTATGTTGAATTTTGCTTGTCCTGGAACAAGGGAGAGTCTTCTAGGCAATAGAGAGCATACTGGGCTGCATGCTACCTCCCAGCAAGGACACCTCCTACTCCATTTACTCCCAGTAGTGATCTGTGTGGGGGAAGGGGCTCTTCCATCCTGCCACCTCCCAACCCCTGCGTGGCTGACTGGGCCTTGAACTCAGGGAGTTGTGTGGTGGTATGTAGCCCACAGGCAATGAATGCAGTAATTGAATTGGGAGAAGAGTTTTGTTTAGTTTTTGCTTATCAATGTCACTGATTTAACACACTGCAAATTTCCCTGTGGCCACTGAGTAAATCATACGCGGATGTATACTGTCAGTGCTATGGGCAGAGTTTCAAGACAGTTCTCAGTTCCCCAGAGAAATCTGTACCGGTATTGGACCAGTACAGAACACATGAGCTGGGGATGGATTGCACCTGTATAAACTCCTCTGTATGGCTAAGATTAATGGGATCTAACCATCTGCAAAAAGGGCTGATAACTTCTTCAGTCACCCAGTTACTCCTTCATTCAGAATCTCTTTTTATACTTTTTACTTTTGAGCATATTTGGTAGTTCTGAATCTACTTTTGTGAGTCCCCTCTTAAAACACAAGTGATGGGGAAAAGTACACACATTTTTAGGTTTAAGCAATTCTTATTTTTGTAATAAAATTTAGCCATTGGCTTCTCAGTGTCTCCTGACACAGATGCAGGATACTTCTGTGATCGTGGCTGAGCTCCAAGTAATGACCTCTGAGATGTGGTTGAGCCTCTGGGTAGAAGTGTGTGGACTGGTGCTTGAGGCATGTGGGGTCCGTACAGATTGGTAGTGTTACACAGGTGAATCAGCATTTTGGAGGACTCCAGGTCTTCTGGGACTGTATGGCCAAAGTGGGGCAGGTAAATCCCTCTACACATGTATAAAAGGAACCCATATTCCCTGTAACAATCAAATAATACAAAGATACATAAAGAAAAATTAACTGTTTCCCACTTCCATACCTTTCTTGCTACTCATTCAAACATAATTTTATGTTGTCAAGCTGCCAGGTGTCAAGGTGGTCAGTTAAGGACAGTGAACTAAACTGAAAGTAACAAGCCTTTATTCACTTGCTGCTACAGTGCAGGCAAGAAGCAAAGAAAAAGAAAGCTGCTGGCTCCCCAATGTTTCCTTTTTCTCCACAGGACGGCCCAGGGGGAGGCCGATGACATGTGGCACTGGCAGGAGGCAGAAAAACTCTCACTGCCCCTGAACTCTAAAGAAAAGGCTCCTGCCATTTATTTTATAGACCAAGGGAGGCTGGAAGGGGTATAAGGGGAGGACTGAGAGTGGAAAAGTACCGAATCAGGGTGGCGAAGACTCCCAGGCTAGCACTGCAGCTATGCAGGAGGACGTGGGGAATGAGGTCTTGGCTGCAGCTTCCCAAGAGACCGCAGTGCCCTGGCTGGGCCCCAAGTCCAGTGTGGAGGGCAGCTTGCCCCGGGAGGCCGCTGGGCAAAGCCTTTGTGACTGCCTACAATCGGGCCTGAAGGATCACACGTAGGATTTTGTCCTGGAATCAGACTCCTCATATGGGTATCTACGTATAGTTTTTGTCTTTAGAATATGGGATTGTGCCACACATGACTCTGCAACTTGCTTTCCACACTTAATATATCATGGGTACCTCCAGGTCACAAAGCATTTTTCTGTAATGACTGTATTATATATAGAAAATAAACCAATCCATTCAACAATTCCCCTTCTGACAGATGTTCAGGCTGTTTCCAGTCTTTCCCAGAACGCATACGTCGAAGTATGAATTCTTGTTTATCCTATGTACTGTCTTTTATTTCTTTAGGATATATTCTTAAAAGTGGGATGGCTGAACTGTTGATTATGTAGTTACTGAATATGTTGTTATTGAATATGTAGTTTAATAGATTTAAAAGATATAACAATTCACATTCCCATTAATTATGAAAATAGCATTTTCCTCTCACCCTACAAGTACTACTTATACAGTACTGTTGATTTTTTAAATGTTTGCCAATCTGATAAGCAAAATTAAATACTACTTTTACTTTATTTGCATTTTCCTGGACTAGTGAAGTTGAGTGTCTTTTTGTATGTTCATTGGACATTTGTATTTTCCCCTCTGTCAATTGCCTAATCATGTCTTTTTATCAGCTTTTTTTCTTTTGCTTCTTTGTCAAGTGCCTTTCGGAGCATGTCAGTCCTGCTCTGAGAACATCACACTAAAATGGGATTTAACAGGAGTTAGTGTTAGGAGTAGGAGTTAGGAGCGAATTACATTTTTTAAAAAATTGTAAAATGGAGCAAATATTTGAAATGAGTGTCACATTTCACCCTTTCTTTTTCTCTTGAGAACTCACCATTTTGACTAACTCAGAAAACAAAAAGTAGGTGTTTTTTATTTCAAAATATAACATTGGAGGATAGAAGTACAAGGATTTTGTGAGAACTGTCCTCTAAATTCAAAATTCTCATCAGTTAGGAATAAATTGCCTTTATCCTTTCATGTGGCTAATATTTGGGGGAGGGGCATTTAGAAGACGATTAATGTCTTTGCTTTACCTCTTCTTTATTCATTATCACAAATAATGCCCCATTTACTATACTGGAATTAAAATTAAAGCATATGAATTTCAGCTGCAATTTCTGTGAATGAAAGGCTGACCTTAACTTTGGTGAATTTGCTTAAGAACCATTCCCTCTGTATGGTAAGGGGTACTGAGTAGGAGGTGGTTGCCAATTGATGAAATTACTTTAACCTCTAGAAACTTTCTCATGTAATCACTGGCCAAACCCCGGGGAGGTGAATGGAACGTCTTCTGCATTCTGACAATGGCTGGTGATGTCCACAGGTCCAGACCTGAGGCCCCAGAAGGAAGGTGAGGGCGTGCACCTCGCTCCCTGCACCTCATCGCTGCCACGGCTTTTGTTGCTTTTTACATTTTCCTTAGGAAAAGCATCTCATAAAATGATGAAGTAGAAGATACGAAGTGCAGGGGTCCTGTGATGAGAGAATGTAGCTTTAAAGACATTTCTCTACTTTATGGATTGTTTAGTATGAGATTTGTCAGCCTTCACATGAGCTCTGTTCCTTTTGAAACCTCTTGTCTCTGCCTGCCCTGCTCCAGATCGGAGACCAGCACTCTGACAAATTGATCCCAAGATCAGAGGGATGAAAGAGAGAAAGATCAAAAGGAACCAAGGTTCACATAGGAAGAGGTGTCACAATGTAGGGACTGGCAAGGTTGGCAGCCAAACATGCTGTCATCTTTAATCCGTGGATGCATTTGGTAGTTCAAACAGAAATAATGTTCTGTACGTAGATGGATTCGGATATAATTATCTGTGTAAGGAAGTAATGAGCTAGGGTTACCTGAGCAGTAATGTTGGAATTGAGTGCAGATGCCTTGCTGTGTGTGAATTTGAAATTAACTTGGTGGGGGCTGCCGCCTTTGCGTTCTCCCTCCCCTGCCCCCTGAGGAGAGGGGCCCTGCCTCAGTTTCTCTTGTCCTTCAAGGCACTTCTCAGTGGTGACTCAGCCAGAGCAACATCCTCTTGGGTCTGTTGTCTTTTTGCAAAACAATGAAAAGGTGTATGGATTTTTGAGGGCTCAGACTATGTACAACTAATACTATTGTTACTAAGAACAGTCTTATTTAGGGTCTTTGTTTCTGGATAGTTCTGTTCATCCACCCAAGTCCAGCTCACCCTTCATCCATTTAGTCACTTGCCCATCAGCAAACAGTTGTTGCCTGTCTGCCACATGCCAGGCACTGAGCAGTGATGACTCAGAGGCAACGACTTAGGCTCTGCTAAGTCTCCTAAGATGCTGTGGAAGCCCACAGTCACAGCAGAGACTGGTGAGGGTGCTGTATAGCCAGGCATATGGCAGCACAGGGTCATAGAGAAGTGGCATGGAAGGCGGACCAGAAGGACAATGGAAGGTGTTCTCCTGAGCTGACTCAGGAATAGGCTGGCCATCAGGAGGGAGCAGCAGATGTGAAAGCAATAACAAGGGTGAGGCTAAAGCCAGAAGTACAGGCAAGCGCCAGATAACAAGGGAAATTGGAAATGCTGAGAAACCATCAAAAGGCTGTAGGTAGGGGGTGTGCATGATGCAAGTGGTGCTTTAAAGTCACCTTTGTGCCACGTGGAGCGTGGGCCAGAGGAGGGCAGAGCCAGGGGCAGGGAGGGAAGTCGGGAGCTCCTGAGCCATGCAGACAAGCTCTGATGGAAACCACACCCAAGGCACTAGCAGTGGGAGTCAAGGAGAGACGTGTGGTCTCCTGAGGAGGCAAGATCTGCAGGACTGGCTGCCCATTCGGAAGCGTGGGATAGGAAGAGTAAACAATATAGAATGGCTCTCTGGCTTCTGGGATGGGCAGCTGGCTGGAAAGCAGTGTCATTTTGTAGACAGGGAATGCTGGAAGACAGACAGCTGTGGGAGTGTGGTGGAGGGACAGGATCATTAATTTTGAGCCTTGCTAAGTATGAGATGCCAGTGGATATCCAAGTGGATGTATCTGTTGCGAGTTAGCTGTTCCAGGCTGGAGCACAATAGAGATGTGTGGGCTGGAAAGGTTATCTGGAATCAAAAGCATATGCAGTTGTTGAAGTTTTTATTCATTCAGTAAATATTAAGGGCATATGATCAGGGCCGGCTTTGTAAGCATGTGACCTGTGCAGTCACACAGAGCTCCATGTTTCGTTTAATGCCCTTCTGTCGCCACCTTCATATTCACAATTTGTAAACAAGGGGCCCTGCACTTTTATTTTGCACTGGACCCTGAAACTATGTAGCCAGCCCTGCCTACAATGGCCTGGTGCTGTGCACAGTAATGGAACTACAATGTTGATCAAGACAGACATGGCTCTTGCCTCAGGAGTGTACAGGCTAGCATGGAAGACAACTAAGTAATCAATTACAAAATGTGATGTGCCTTATATTAGGAAAAGTGCCAGGCTAAAGGAACCTGTAAGACATGGACCTAACGTAACCTTGGGGGTAAAGGAGTTAGGACATGAGATCACCCAGGGGGAGAGAGTAGTGAGACCAAATCCTAGTCTGCAGTGCCGAAGGAGGGAAGGAGAATCTGAGAAGGAGTGTCCTGGGAGGTAGAAGTGAAAACGGGAGGGTATCCCAGACTGTCACATGCTGCCAGGATGATCAGAGTGATGAGATGCCCAGTGGATAGAGGAAGAAAGGGGCCATTTAGTCACTCCAGTGACAACAGTTTGAGGGATCCATGGGTGATGAGGCAGTAGAGACCCTGAATGTAGATTATGAATTTATAAGCCTTGGCTTAGTAGAAAAGAAGAGGACAATCCCTGAAGGTGAGTTTTGGATTAAGAGAGTGTTATTTGTTTGGTTTGGGTTTGGTTTGATTTTAAACACAAAGTGTTTTGAGCATAGCTTTGTAGTATGGGCGGAGATCCAGTGGAGAGAGACACTGGAAGTTCAGGAGTGGGAATAACTGATGCGGAGAGGACCCTGGAGAATCTTCCACGGCCTGAGTGAGCCTGGCCGGCCTCTCCCCAGCAGCCACGCGGAGTGGCGCTCAGACCACCTTCTGCCTGGTCTCTGACACTCCGTCCTCCACCTGCCTGCCTTCTCCTTCCATTCACTCACTATCTTTTACTTCCCTCCAGCGTATCTAACTTTCCCAACTGGAATTCAGGGGCCATGTAGAAAGGACGAAAAGGAGTTAAGACTAGCTTTAAGCAAAATTTTGAAAGAGAAGGTTGCCTTTGGAATTTATCACATAATAACAACTTTCACTCCAGTTGCCCAGGTTTTCAGGGTCCTTCTGGCACTTTAAGATTAGACCCTAACCTAGACTTTTGTGACCCACCCACCCTCTTTCAAATTCTCCCAGTTTCTCTATCCTTTGTCAAAACTTTCTTGTAGTTATTGTCAGATGATAATTAGAACAAAGACCATTTGAATTAACACACTGATTTGGTGGACATCACCTTGGGGTGGGAGGGATTACATTTTACAAGTGGCTCTGGGTTTATAAGGAATTTTTAGTTTGTCATATTTTGGGCAGCATAACAAAAGAAGTGGTAAAGGACTATTACAGCAAGAGGCATCCTTTTGCCAGAGTCCACTCCCCTGAACTTTTCCATATTTGCTCACAGCTTCCACTGATTTTTTTCCTCCTAGAGCTGTTGAGATTTTTGTTGTCATCTCATCCCCTGCCTGCACCCCTCCACGTGTTTCTAAGATGCTAGCAACTGGGGCACAGGTGGTAAGGGATTGGGAGGGGGTTGTGACAGCTGCAGCCATTTATAGGGATTGTTTCCGAGTCAGAGACTGCCTCTGCAGTTGGGGGAAGGGGTGCCCAAGGGCTTCTTGGCACAAAGCATGCAGCCTCCCCTTAAATCAATGAGGCATCCACCCAGCTGGCATTCCCCATGTCTGTGGGTCTTCACTGAGAAGTGTGACAGGTCTCAGGTCTCTCATTCTCTCGTGCAAGGGAGCTGTTGGGTTCATATGGAATGCAATTCCCCAAGCGACTTCCATTTGTTGTAGAAATGGCAACATTCTGCCGCCATCGATTGATAGCTGGAAAGTGGCTGTCAGGAACTGCTTTGGAATCAGAAGGTCTGAGAATAGGAGGCACCGTTGGGAATAGGCCCGGGAAAGGTTGCTTGATGGTAATCAATCCTGCAGCCTCTCCTTTAGACATCTGCTTTGGGGAACTCTGTTCTCTCAAAAGTCTTTGAGTCAGCAATAGCCCTTGGGTGCATTTTTTGGAGTATGTGAATTTCCTGAGCTTTAAGATGAGAGTGGCTTTTTGTAGACCCAGGTTATAACCTTAGAAACCCATGAGTCTAGGCCACATGTTCTCAGGTTTTAATGTGCATATGAATTTCCTGGGGATCTTATTACAACACAGATTCTGATACAGTAAGTCTGGGGTGGAACCCGAGATTTTGCATTTCTAATAAGCTCACAGGTGAGGCCAATGCTGCTCACCCACATACACTTTGAGTAACAGGGATCTGAAGCTGCACTGTCTAATACATTAAACACTAGCCACATGTGACTGCTTAAACTTAAATTAATTAAGATTAAATAAAATAAATTCTGTTCCAGCTGGCCAGTTAGTTCAGTTGGTTAGAATATGGTGCTGGTAATACCAAGGTCCGGGGTTCAATCCCTGTACTAGCCAACTGCCAAAAATAAAATAAAAATTCAGTTCTTTGGCTGTAGTAACCACAATTCAAATACTCGGTATCCACATGTGGCTAGTGGCTGCCATATGGAACTGCAGAGATTAAAAACATTACCATGATCACAAGAATGTTCTATTGGATAACTCTGGAATAGAATGAGTCTCTGTTGTGTCATTCATTCATTCATCCATCCATTTATTGAGCATTCGTTATGTGCCAAGTAGTATGCTTGGTGCTGGGACGTTAAGACACGTTCCCAGCTAGTAGAAAAAGTAAACATAAGCTAACTGAATGCAGTGCACTTAAGACAAAGATACATCTAGCACGGCAAAGGATCCAGAGTTGGGAAGAGGGAACTCTGCCGTGCAGGTGGGAGGAGAAAGTATCTCTTGGCATTTCATGTGTGGTCTGAACCAAGCTATGGTTGTCACAGAATTGGTGTAGTTATGAGATTGGCTGTTGACAATGCATTTTCACCATTTCAGGGCCATAATCATCAGAAATGGAGAAATTATTCCCATGTCTTCGGAATTCACCCCCGAGACTGAGCGCCAGCGACTTCAGTACCTGGTAAGAGCCACCTAGGTTTGGCAGAGGGCAGGGATGTCATCGGAGCTGTTTTGGAGGAATATGCTGCTATTGACATGGGAGCAGACACACAGCACTCAAGTGACATATGGTATTAACTCCCCCACACCCACCTTCTGGATCACACATCTCAGATCCATGTGTGACGACACACTTCACCTCTGTGAATTTATTATTGTGGCTGAGTTTCTTCCATCTGTAACCAATTAAAGATGCTGTGTGCTCTGTCTTTTATAATGGTTTGGTATGTACAATATGAAACAGTTTTGAAGAACCCAGATACCTTCTTCCCTGTCCTACTCACTTTAACTCAAACAGGGGCTTGGTCTGAATCACGTTGTGAGGAGGACCCTTTGCTGGCATGGCGATCTGAGATCGCCGCTGACACAACACTACTTCATGCTCAGATATGAAGTCTCAAGGGCCCTTTGGGAAAGGTGCAGGTGTCAGAAAATCTGTTTCTACCCTGAAAATAAAATCTCTATGTAAATCACCCTCTTTGGGGTGAAGTTATGAAAGGACCATAAGTGGGCTTTGCTTCTCTCTAAAATCTCAGTTTTCTAGGAAACAGAATAGATTCAATTTCCTGTCCTCAAATTCCAGGGGTAGGATGCTAGGCTTAGAATCTCAGATAAAAGTGACCTGGTAATTATCCTAAGGTTACTTTAGGACAGACATCTCTGGGGACTAGACCCATGAATAGTAGTTCTGTGGATGAAATATTGTCTTGCTAACTGGATTTCATTTTAGACAACATACCTAAAGTAGTGACCATCTGCTCTTAGGAAAGAATTACCTAGGCTACTCAAAAAAGACTTTGTTCCCATCTCTGAATTTCACTATGTGTGAACAGTCAGGATTTGATTGCGTTGGTTGATTTGGAAAGTAGCTGTGCACTTTTGATTCACTTGTGTGTGTTTTTGTTTTTTTTATTTTGGAAGTAAGCTGTTTTTGGTTTTACTCGTTATCTGATATATAAGATAGCAGGAAACCAAAACCAGTGTAAAAACAGCGCTTTTACTCTTTTACCTTCTGTCATTTTCTCACCTTTGTGTTGTCCTCACACTGATGAACTTGAAGCCACTGTGAGGGAGTCCAGACTTTAGACCTGCTCCTTGTCTTTGATAATCTAGGCAGGTGGAAGGGATCCTGGCAGACAATAGAAGGTCTTCATTCTGGTCCCAGCCCTGCTACTCACTAACTGGACAGCTTTGTGCAAGTCTTTTAACCTTTCCAGACCTCAGTTTGTCACTTGTGAAATGGAGAGCTAGAGGGTCACCAAGGGCATTTGAGCTGCAAGAGTCCCTCCAAGTGGAGTTTATAACAGCTGGCCTCTCTGCCACCTGCCTGGCTTTCTCCTATCTGTCTTCCACAAGGCCATTCAAGAGATCCTATAACCAACCTTATCATTCTCCTGCCAAAAAGCCTTTGGCTCCCCACAGCACACAGAGTGCAGGCCACGCTTCTTGGCACCCAGAGCCCCGTTCCCTGCTTACATCTCATTGTTGCCACCACCACTGCCACCATGCATCCTATGCTCCAGCCACAGAAAACTATCTTCCATTTCCAGGTCATGTCATAACCTCTCCAACTTCCATGCCTTTACAAATATACCCTGCCTGTATGACCATTCCCCTCTGCTGTGCCAGGAAAACACTTCCTCATCCTTTGAGACCCCAACACAAACGTCTTTTCTTCTGGAAAGTGTCCCCTCATCCTCCCAGAAAGTCAGTCCCCAGTGCTTACGCAGCAACATCTATATGTGTGCAGTGTGGCTCTCAGCGTGTGGTATTGTTTGCTCAGCTCTGAGTCCTGGAGGGCAGCTCCTTACCTTAGTCATCCCGTTTTGCCAGTACCCAGCACAGCAGCTGGCACAGAGGAGATGCCAAATCAATATTTGTTGCCTCCCTGATCTCCACTCCACCCCATCTTCATCACCTCCTTCTCGTATTGAAACACATTTCCAGTTTCCTCAGGCCTCCATTTTTTCTACTAGAGGCAATAAGTAATAACAGGTTAAGTTTTTATACTTTTTATTTTGGAATAATTTTATACGTTCATGTTACAAGAATGAACACGGGAGGTTAACTTTAAAGAAGAAGGGCAATGCTGAAACTTCTCAGATTTCTGAATATCAGTGGAATATTTTGGGATGGCTGGAATAAGACACATGTTTGCTCTGGATCTCAGCTCTGTCACATAACTGTGTGTGTGATTTCTGCAGGGCAGTTCACTGAACCCCAGCCTCATTATCAGTAATGGGGATAGAAAACCTCAGAAGGCAGTATAGGGATTAAATGAAGTAATACATGCAGAATTCTTTTGTGGCACACAGTACTCATCATTTAACTATTGTTTGAATCAAAGTCCTGCCACTTCAAATCTGTCTTACTCCGTTCAGGCTGCTGTAACAAAATGCCACGTACCGGGTGGCTTATAAACAACAGAAATGTATTTCTCACAGATCTGAAGGCTGGTAAGTCTAAGATCAAAGTACAGCAGATCAAGTGTCTTTGCAGGGCCCAGTTTCTGGTTCATAGATGATTGTCTTCTCAATGCAGCCTCATGTGGCAGAAGGGAAAAGGATGCTCTCTGAAGCCTCTTTTATAAGGGCATGAACCCCATTCAGGAACTCTCTACCCTCATGACCTAATCACATCCCAAAGACCCCACCTCCAAAAACCATCACATTGGGGATTTGGCTTCAACATATGAATTTGGAGGTGACACAAACATTCACTCTGTACCAAAATCCTACTGGCCTACAAACCACAGTACTGTAATATTTTTTCTTCATTTTTATTTAAGAACCACTTCTAATGTTGCTAAGATTAATGGATATTTTGGTGTCACTCCTGTGGTGGTAAGATTTAGTTTCTCTTTCTCATTTTCATTTTTTTCTACCAGTGGGCTTTGTTCTTTCTTGTGTATTTGTGGTAGTGATTATTGATTCTCGGACTCCCGATTCAGGACTTCCTTGAGGATTTCTTGCAGAGCTGGTCATGTGGTGGTGAACTCTTGTTGCTTTGCCTCCCATGGATTTGTCACTCCTCTTCCCCTGGGTGATGGAGCTGCCAAAGATTACTCAAAGCCCATCTCTTTTGAGCAGTGAGATGCCCCAGAAAGGGGTTAATATACCAGAACCCTCAAGCGTGAGGCATTTCTTCCATTTGGGAAATTAATCACGAATTGGGGTTCTCTTCCTGCATTTATTCTCCAGACCAGCAAGTTACAGGAAGAGATATCAGTGGAGTTTTGCTAAGCACAGTTTAACAAGTTTTAACAATAGAAGCTGGTAATATGCAATTAAGTTGATCCACTAACAGAAGCTTGATCTAGCAAACATTCCTTCTCCCTCCAACAGCATTTTAGTAACTTTACATATCAATTAGTAACCTGTCTGTCTTTAAACCAGCAGCCTTGCTGTGTTATGATTCTTATCTTGCAACAGAGACTCAATAGCCTGGGGAAATTTTCCTGTTTTTTGTAAGGTCAATATTTGAAACTGCAAGGCTTTGGAAAACCAGACCCTGTGAAGTACATGTGCTTTTTGTACAACCTCTTGCAGTTTTTGTTTGTCTGGGAAATAGACTATTTCTCCTTCATTTCTGAAGGATACCCTTGCTGGGTACAGTATTCTTGGCTGGCAGATTTTTCTTTTAGTATTTTGAATATATTATCTCATTTGCTTCTGGCCTGTAGAGGTTCTTTTGAGAAGACTGCTGTTCATCTGAGTGGGGCTTCCTTATAGTTGACTTGACAATCTTCTCTTGCTTCTTTTAAGATTCTCTCTTTGTCTTTGAGCTTTGCCAGTTTGACTATAAAGTGTCTTGGAGAGGATCTTTTTGGGTGAATCTGTTTGGGGATCTTTGAGTCTCCTGGATCTGAAGGTCTGTGTTTCTCCCTATCCCTGTTTATTATTTCATCAAATAGGTTTTTCATGCCTTTTTCCTTCTCCTCACCTGCTGGAACACCCATGATTTGAATGTTTGTACGCTAAAGGTTGTCTGCTAGCTCTCTTAGATTTTCTTTTATTTTTATTTATTTATTTTTATTTTATTTTAACTTCTCAGTATACATTCTAGTTGATTTTGATGACCCTTTACCCATTCCTCTTTCCCGCTCCCTATTTCCCCTACCCCACCCACATCATATCTGTTCACTTGTCTTAACAAGTTCAATGAATTGTTGTGATTTTTAAAATTCTTTTTTCCTTTTCTTTTTCTTTTTTTTTTTTGACTGGTAAGGGGATCACAACCCATGGCATGGTTTTGTCTACACCACACTCAGCCAGTGAGCGCACCGGCCATCCCTATATAGGATTCAAACCCGCGGCCTCAGCACTACCAGCGCCACACTCTCCTGAGTGAGCCATGGCACCAGCCTTTTCCTTTTCTTTTTTGTCCACCTGGGTTATTTCAAAAAGACTATCTTCAAGATCAGAATGCCTGCTGCTTCTGCTATGGCTATGGCTATGTTTTTTATTTCATTGAGTGAAGCTTTCAGTTCCATGAGTTCTGCTACATCATTTTTTAAGGTATTAATCTCTTTGTAAATTACCTCCTTCATATCCTGGATTTCTTTTCTCATTTCATTATGGTGTATGAGTCTTCTCACTTCTCAGTTTCCTTAAGATTGTTGCTCAGAATTCCTTCTGAGTCATTTCCTGCTCTATATGGTCTGGTACTAGAAAATTACTGTATTCTTTTGGTGGTGTCCTATTTTCTTGGGTTTCATATTTCTAGTATCTCTACATTAATATCTGGTCATCTGGTAGAGCAGTTGCTTCTTCTATTACTCTGGAGAAGGCTTTGAGGAGAGAGACATCCTCTTCCTTTTCTGTTCTCCACTGGTGACTCTCCTCATGTCAATGCAGTCAAGTGTCCAGCAAGCCACCTGCACAGTGGCTGTGACTGCTACTGTGGTGTCAAGCAGCTTTTTTGGCAGCCATGGCTGTGGCAGTGGCTGTGCTGGGCCAACCGCACAAAAGTGGTGTTTTCAGCATGCTCTCTTGCCTGCTTTTGGGTGGGGAGTATGCCCTCAGCTCCTTGCCTAGGATCCTGGGCATGCTCTCTTTGGTGTCACTCTTGAACAATCAGTGTGGACACTTTTAGCCCACAGAACTGAGCCTAATGTCTAAATCTCTAAAAGGTGAGAACACTGTCCATATTCTATTTCTTACTCCTAAATCAGATAGGTTTCTCCAGTTTATAACTAAAAACTTTTCTCCCCAGACATGGGTAGTATAAATGATCAGAACATAAAATACCCTGGTTTTCCAGCTTCTCATTCCATCAAGAGTCTATGAATGTATGCTTTGAAATGAACAAATCTAGTAATAACATTTCCATGATCGATGATGTGAATCTTTGTGGCAAGTATTTGAGAGAATTAGAATATTTATGGCAAAAAATAGTCTTGTGGTAACATCTTTATGGTAAAGATTAGAAGGTTTATAGCATAAAATCTTGAAAATAGTATCAACTATGAGAACAAAATAGGAGTGTGGTGTGGACTTCTCTCAGCCCAGACCAGTCATGTGCTGTGTGATCTCAAGCCCTCACGTACTGTCTCTGAACCTCCTTTTCTCCTGAGTGAAATGGGTAGTAATTCTTCCCTTGAGGTACTTATACCATGTTCTGAAAAGGAAATGAAAAATAATCCCTTGGTAATTCAAAAATACAGTACATTATCTCACTAAATCTGCCTAATCCTACTAGCTCATTTTTTGTTAGACATCCATCCCTTGAACTAATTGTGAAACAGTTCGATGCAATTATATTTGTCACATCCTTTTTCTTTATGTAATCCCAACTAGTTAGTACATAGCTAGAAAATTAATAATGTATTCCTTATTCTTAGTTCAAATATAGTTTTATGTTTACGATGTATGAAGAAACATGACAGCCACTCGCTTTGAGCAGATATCTGCAGTCCCAGGGCTGTTTGACTTGTAGAAATGGTTAATGATTTTCTTAGGGATGGGGTGGGTGGTCAGAGCCCTTTGCATGTGAAGGGGAATGTTCTTGGTATGCACAGTCCGAATGTGTAAGGATTATAGCACTGGAAGCAGAGTACGAGATGATGGATGTGGCGGGCACGTTAATTTTGTTTGGTCTTGCAGCCTGACCTCAGAGGGCCCTTCTTGCAGCTCTCTGCGTAATGCAAACTTTGTTTCATATATTCTCAGGCAGGGTGATTAATAGAGCAGGCTTGAGGGTTTGACGTGTTCACACAGAATGTGACAGGTGTGTGATGAGGCATCAGAGCCTGTGCACTCCTGCCCCAGCAGCCAGGGAGAGGTGATGGTCCTACAGTCATGAATAAGCCTTGCTCTTCTGTCAAGGGTTTTGTAGTTTTAGGGTTGTTTTTTTTTTTAATGTTTCCAGGGTGATTGAAATAAAATATTTTAGGGGTTCCACCAAGCTAGACAGAATTTTTTGATGGAGACAGGGCTCAGATAGGAGGATTTGTGGGCGTTTCTCAGCAGAATTTACTGCTCTGATGCTGTGGCCTCAAGGAAATCGCCCCCACATTTGCTGCAGGTGACAGCCAGAAATGAATCACCCCCAATAGCCCCGGGATGTGAGAGTGATGGCTTTCCCTCCATTCAGCCTAGACATTTTTATAAACTCTGCTACATTAAGATGTGCTGGTATCATCAAACCTTCAAATAATGTACTTCTGTCCTTGCAAAATAATCCACGTCTGCAGCTGTTTTACATCAAGGGCAGTGTACAGAAGGGATGAAAGTGGGTCTCAAATGCACATTTGATACACACAAGTGCAATATTATCAGAGGTGATTTCCTACAGTGTCCTTGGAGCTCCCCCAGCTTGCTGTGCTGAGCCTGGTTCTGCCTGTTTGCCATTTCCCTGGTTCTGGGCTTGGAAAGGTTTCAAGTGAGCAGCACTGTGCCTCTTGGCTCTCTGGGATTTTTCATGCTCAAGAGTTATCTCCAGAAAATATTCTTAAGCTTGAACTGCGTTTAAGACAGGAGGCTATAATCCAAAGGTTCAAGTGTGATAGTGAGTAAAAATGACAGGCTTGCCACCTTGGCATCCCACTTGACCTTGAGAGCAGGTGGTTAAACTGAGCGAGCCTGACATTAGTCACAAGAGGCGGCTGTGCCACCTCTCTGCTTTGCTCCTGAGGAGAACATCTGAGTCATGGAAAAATCTACTCCAATCCCACCTCCTTCCTCATTTAGCCCCCTTTCATAAAACTGCATATAAGCTTCAAATTTTCTAATTAAAAAATGGCAGGCTTGAAGCTATTGTGACACTTTTCATATTTACTGTAGGTTTCAGTGATCATGCAGAAATTTAAAAGTGAACTTTTCTTGAAATCCACATAAACCAGGCAGAATTTTGTCAATATTCAATTCTATAATAGCTTATATACAAGCTTGGTTCTTGTTACTTTGAGATTTTTAAGGACAAATTAGGAGCGACAATTCTTTATGAAAGAATCCAACCCATACATATTTAGATCTCAGCCACGTCACGTTTTTCTTCATTTTTTTAACCCAAACCAAAATGCTCTATTCCTGCACTGTAAATCAGGCGGCCAGCCTTGGCTCTCCAAAAGCCATCTCATTTGACCGTTAGCGTGACCGTTAGCAATCACTAGTGGCTTGGCTGACATTATTAATTTCATTTCATTCTTGACCTTAGACTTTCTATCATGATAAATCATCTTGAATTGTAAGGCTTCCAATCCTCTGCTCATATAATCTGATGAGATTCACCCCCCACCCCCTCACCCCGGCAGGAGTGTGGAGAGATTACTCAACTTTTTAAAAAAAGATTTGTATTAGACACTGAAAATTCTCATTTTGATAACTTCCTTTCAAATGCTGAGAAGTCTGAACATTTTAAAAATGAACTAATCTAAAAGTTTTAGTTAGAGGACTTTACAAAATATTTTCTGTCATGGAATCTGACATTTCATTTAACACGTAAGTATCTTTACTTTCCATGTTTTGTTGATGGGAGTGGAAATTGGAACAACTCCTTTGTAAAAGGGTTTGGCAGTCAGTCCTAGAGCTGAACATACTACGGCCCAGTAATTTCACTCCTAGGTATGTACCTAACAGAAATGTGTACAAACATTCATCAAAAGACTAGAATGTGCTTAGCAGCACTTTAGCAGCCCAAACTGGAAACTATCCAAATGCCCATGGAGAGTAGAATGGGTAAATAAATTGTGGCATAGTGACAGGATGGAATACTGCAGAGCACCAAGAATGAACACATTATAACTACACATAACATAGATGAATCTCACAGACCTAACAGCCTACATGGGGGCATCCTGTGGGATTCCAAATGAAATACAGGAACAGGCAAAGCCAATCTAGAAGTTGGAATACTGCCCCCTTCAGGGAGCAGCAGTGATTAGGTGGGATCCTGATGGGGACTCAAGGGTCCTGGGAATGTTCTATTTCTTGATCTGGATGCCAGCTGCATGGGTGTGTTCAGTTTGTGAAGATTCAGCAGCCTGTACATAGATGATACACGCACTTTACCATATATATCATACTTCATTGGAAAGTTTGTTTTAAAAAGTACTTTTGCCTTATTTAATTTTATTTGTCCTTTATTGAACTGCCTATTACCCTTTGCAAGAGGGGCCTCCTTGGTGCCCTACAGGAAGCCACACTCCTGCCAACTCTCTGCCCCACACGATTCTCTCCTAAGAGCAACTCCAAGCACCTGCAAACACGATGCTGCTTCCCGCTTCCTTGCCCTGTCTCTGTCTGCATTGCCCCAGAGCCTGCGCCTGACCAAGTCTTACAATCCTTTACAGATTCTCTCTGCCCCCCAAGTGAGTGCCCGACTCTTTGTTCCTTAGTCCCTGGGGATATCTCCATTTCTGTCTATAAGCTTTCCTCAATCTCCCCCACTCCTGTGTGAGGTCGGAGCAGAGGAGCCTCTTTTTTTATCCTTTGAATCCCTAGTCCCTGGTACTTGGCTTATGCGGGAGCTCAAAGGTTCATTGCATGAATTCCTTTGGCTCGATACCCCAAAACTTGGGATAGCTTCTCACTGGCTGACACCACTCACTGGCCAGCTAACCACAAAGCAGCAGAAGGAAATTTTATTAAAAGGGGGAAGAAAATGAGGAAGCATTTTGTGTTCCTGAGCAAGCAGTTTTGAGTAACCTCAAGACCAACTGTCTCCACGTCCCTTCGAAGCCTGCTGCTCAGTCCTTGGCTACAGCTCTGGTCTCCTGGTTCTCTTCTCATTACCAGGTCTACTTTCCCTCCCGGGGCCTGGGTTCCCCACTTCTGGCTCCCTTTTCTCCCTGCCTTGTCAAGGTGCTCAAAGCTCTCCCCAGTGCAGGAGGGTAGAGTTCAGGGCCGTGTGCTCTGGAGTAAGACAGACCTGGGTTTGGGTGACTCCCCTTCCCCTCTCCAGACCTCCGGCTTCCCTCTGCTCTGGTGAGAGGTTCACTGGCAGGTTCCAAAAGATGTCCCTTCTTTAGGCTTGTCCCCTCGTTTTTTGACTCTATCCCTCTGGGTATTCAGAGACTCTCCCTGGGGTGGGCTTGTTCTTTTTCCTCACAGTGGAATACTCTTCCTCTTCCTTTCAGAGGGTTTCTGCCCAGCGCTAGAACATCAACTGCAGGAAGACATTCAATCCCCCTCCCCAACTGTGGTGTCCCACCCTGACACAGTTGGTTATTCCAGCATCTTTTCCCAAGAGAAAGTGTCCCTCTTGTCCCTGGTCAGATGTAACCATGTCTGTAAGTTTGTGCTCATTAGGTGCCCAGGCTACTAAGTGACAAGGATATGTCCTACCCTCTTTTTAGCAAACCTGTGCTCTCCAGAGTCCTTGACAGAGTCTTGGTGGCCTGCCTTTGGTTTTGCTAGGGCAGTGGTTACCAAGCTTTCTCCCCCAGGTGATATGTATGGCACCCACATGAACTTGGGGTCTATATGACTCTACTCTTCTCCCCTCAAGAGCATTTTATAATATTTCCTTGAGGAAAGCATCAAACTTTAGGGTAAAAATGGAAGTTCAAGAGGCCCTTTTTTTTTTTACACAGGGCAGGCTGGCAGACTTTATATTGCACTTAGTATAAAATGCTAGTTTCTAGGTTTCTAGTCTGCATGCTTATTAAGTAGAGAAGAAACAGAGCACTATTATTTAGATATTCTTAGGACTGTGAAATATTATCATAAGATTTTAAATGGTATAACACCCACATACATTTGGTTTTACAGAAAGGTATCTACAAATTATAAAAAGTTAAATCCAAAATCCGTGTGTCTAAGATTGTTTTTGCATGTCATGGGCCTTAACTTTAACTTTTCCAAAAGATTAAAAGCTATGTTGTGTTATTTTGTAAAGTTTAAATAATCACTAAAATGTAATTATGTAAAGCAGGTCGGAATGTTCTGTATGATTGTCCCAACGAATACATATCTAGAGCCTTTACTATGTTGGGTGCTATGTTGGGCATGGGAATGTAGCTAAGGTTTTAAAAATAATGAACATATTTAAGTGTAGCTGGTATTCACATATGCCCAATAGCTTCTGTTGCCAATTTGCATCACTATGCAGATGTTTCTAACATGCATAAATCAAAATTACATCACCAGAGAAAAACTTAAAATATATCCAGTATAACAGATAGATAAGGAACATTTAAGAGACTGTCCAGGGTTTTCATTTTGCTGATGGACATGGGATCTTAATGTGAGCTTGATTTCTTCTTGGATTGGGTTCACATTTTTAACAGGTTAGCATCCCTATGAAACGTGCCTCGGAAAAGGGGCAGTATCCGTATGTATGAACTGCCCAGGTATGGGTGGTGGAGTAAACCATGCCAAAATTGCCCATGTACCTTACAATTACAGTCAGGAATGATTAGGTTTTATTGCTGAAAGCAACCTAAAATATTCCTGCCCCCACATTTTATAGACTTTAAACTTTGGGTTTGTTGATTATAGTGAATTCAAAGTAAAATCATTGTCAGGACTCCAGACTCCAGAATGCAGACTCACATGATCCTTCCACCAGCACGGACCAGTCCACATGAAGTAATTCCAGCCAGTCATGTCACTTGAGTGCTGGGCAGGCCCTAAGAAGTTTCCAGATTTCCAAGTTGTTTGGCCACTCTGCTTCTGTCAACAAAGTGTCTTCATGCCAGCCTTTTGGAAACCCACGGGCTTCCACATCCCCGTGTTGGAGCCAGGTCTCTGCCTGTGGCTCCTCCCACTGACCTTAGCTTTCCCCCAAATTATTAGAATAAAGAGCATTGAAGCTCTTCTCAAAGATTTTTTTAAAACCTAGTTTAAACATTGAGTTCTCAAAAAACTAATAATTTTTAGAGTTTTTTTTTAAACAAAAGTAATCCATGTTCAATGGTAGAAATATTCATGAATATGGGTAACTTAAAAATAAAATACTCAGATAACATTTTTATAATTCGATGACTTTGAATATATGTACATATGTGCATATAAGACTGTATATGTAAACTTTCGTGACAGTTGCATGAGAAAATCAATTAATAAGCAGAAATGTTTCCTCTGAAAACCAACAGATAGAATTTACAAATTACATGCATCCCATGAATTTTTAGCATCTCATTTTTCATTAAGCAACTGTATGTTTGCTCTGCATGTACTTAGTTCTGGTGGAGTTACTGTAGCATCATTAACTTCATAGGGTCTGAGAGATACGACAGCAGTGAGTATAGAAAGTGCTGGAAGAAGGAGGCCTACAATTAGGCTGTGGATGGTAGTTAAAAAAAAAAGAAAGTGATAAAAATATGTCACAGGTACACATGGAATACTCATAAATCCCACAGTAGGCATGACTGTGACAGAAAATGAATCATGCCACCTGTGCTGTGGCAATTAGCAAGAGAGGAAGAAAAATCTCCATTAAGATAGAGAAATCTAAAGGCATGGCTATCTGTGGGGGATGAATATTACTTTATTCATCAGAGCTAACACACCTTTTTTCTCCCACCTTTTAACATATCTGAAATTGGGATATTTACAATTGATTGTTACTGTCAGCCAGCTGGCAGGCATGTTGTGAATGTCATCTCCTGGGCACATGCAGGTGCCGAAGGAGCGAGCATCTGTGAGGGAGAAAAAGATTTCTTTTCTCCCCACCACAGTGTTCGTGGCTGAGTCCCCTACAACAAGACAGATTGATAAGAGAAAAGCACACATATTTATTTAATAGAAGTTTTATGTGACATGGGAACCTTCATAAGAAAATGAACACCCAAAGAAATAGGTAAACTTGTGTATTTTTATGCTTAGGTTTAATAAAGAGTGGACAGTCATGGAGAAATATGATTGGACAAAAGGGGGGTGTGATCTAATGGCAGTAAACGGCAGGGGCAGGGGGACTTAGCAATGCCTGTTTATTCAGATTCTTCTCCACGTCCCTGTCTTTATTCATTTATTTATTGTAACATAGTTGATTGTACATATCTGTGGGAAACAGTTGAAAATACCTATGTGCAATATGTGATGCTCAAATCAGGATAATTAGTATATTCAACATTATACAATGTAATTGTTTTTTGTGGCCCTTTACCAATTCTTCCCTTAGTGCCTCACCCCACTTTCCCATGTCTAGTAACCTCAGTTCTGTTCTCTCCTTTTGAAAGTTCAACGTACTATTGTGATTGTTGTATCTTTCTTTCTTCCCTGTGTCTTTAGAGATAAGGATGTTCCTTTCCCCTAAGTATAGGGAGGGTACTTCTGAAATTGAGGGTCTTATGACCTACTTCAGGGGAGAAGGCTAAGGAAAAGGTGAGAGAGATGTTCCTGTCGCTGCTGTTTTCTTAAATGCCAAGGTGCCATATTTGGGGGTAGCGTGTCCTGAGCCCCACTGCAGCAAACTTGCAGAATTGATGTCCAACAGCTTGGGAAAATCCTGCAGACCAGCATGAAACACTTGTTAAGCCTCTTTTGATCCAACTAGCTGTGCGGAGGGGTTTGGGGATGTGTGAATCAGACTTGTTTAGCCACATTCCCGAAGTGGGAGTCAAAGCTAAGCTGGCTCTAGATCACTGCAAAGCTGGCTTAAGACCTTTTACACCCGTGGCTTTGAGGCTTGTAGTTCTGCTGTGGATTATTTAAGAAATGCTGCTTCACCAGTGCTCTCATGAAACACAGGATGTTACTGTGTAGAAAATCATGAACATTCATGATTCAGAGTTGAAAAGTGACAAGAGCCATTGGATTCTAAATGTGAAAAAGTTTTGGAAAACCTCAGCCAATAAACTTCACTTATACATCCCTTATTAAATATACACAATAGTGATAGATAATAAATATGTGTCTAAGTCTAAAGGAATTCTTTGAAAAAGAGCAAAATAAAAATTTGAAGTGGTAAAAAAGCATTGTATGTATTTTAATTGTATTGTTTTTTCTTCTTTCTTAGAGGTAATAAAATAATGGTGCATTTCATAAATGGTGTCTTGGATTTGGAATGTAATAGATGGTTATTAGATGAATACAATAATTTTTTTTATGTGCAGAGACAACAAAGATAAGTGTGTTAAAGACATTTCATTATGAAAACAGCAGTGCGAGATAAATATATGATGAATCTCATTTTACAGATAAAGAAACTGAGGCTCAAGAAATTACATAACCCACTAAAATTATACAGCTTATAAATGCAGAACTTAGCTTCAGACCCAAGTCTGTCTCACCCAAAGCCTATACCACTGCCCTGCCCTATTAAGTATTAGTTTCCTTCCTTGCTTCCTGGGGGAACCTCTCTGTAAAACTCAGTGTTCGTGTTTCCTTGATGCCCATTAGCTGCCCAAGCCTCACCCCCAGCAGGGGTTTCAGAGCCCTTCAGAATGATCCAGAATTCCTATCAAACCTGGAACATGTTGGGCTACAGCAGACAGGAAGACACAAGTCCTCTTCTCACCCTCGGTCTTCCTGTCCTGTCTCATCCCATCTTGTACTGTCCCCAAGCCTGCCCAGAATTATTGGCTCAGAGTTCCACATCTGGCCAAATATGACCAGCTTGGTAACAATCCAGCTTGCTTCCTTTGATGAACTTAGCTCTAGCTGACTAATGTCTAATACCTCTAACCTCCATGCAAATCAGTGGGAGATCTGCTGGCATCGGGCCCTAGGAAAGAGGCTGTGGGAGATGCCTGTGGCCAGTAAGTAGAGGACATGGCCATCTGTCCCGTGGCAGGGATCCCTTGCCTTTCCACAGTGCCAGGCCGTGATTTGCTCTTGCCCATTCTTTTCCCTGCCAAAAAAGAGAAGATCCATTCCCCCACTGCTAATGAGCAGGCGTGCAGCTTGGCGTGGGGAAGGTGTAGTACAGGTGTGCTTGTGGTGTGTGTCCTCTGAGTGGGGATGTTCCTACATGGGCATTTCATCTCTTGGATAGCTGGATCTGAATTTTGAAGGTGACAGGGAGACTGTTTGTTGTTTCAAAGCATTCCCTAAGTGGCTGTTTGCTCAAGACTTTTGTAGTGTGAACAGAGATTTGGGGGAGGGGAAGAAGCCATCTGTTCCGGAACAGTCTTCCGATGACACGATTAGATGACTGCAGAGCAAGCTGGAGGGAGTCCAACAGAGAGTTCCTGCCTAGTGTCTCTAGCCCCAACCCACGCTCGCAGGCGATCGTGCTTACGTGGAGACTCACATGCGGGTTTCAAAGGCAAGGCTGTGATGACTAGGGGTGTGAGATGAGAGCAGACAAAGCCGAGGAGGGAAGAGTCAGAGTGAGCGTTCTCACCTCCGTCTCACCAACATGCCGTTCAGAAAAGTGAAACCGCCTCAGATTAGAATTAAAACGTGAACCTTTAGAGAAGTCTGTTTTCTTTATGCCTTTAGCTATATTCGTCTTTGATCACCATTAATGTATCATATCAAATGGAAGCAATTACATCCCTTTATAAATTAAGCTCATGATTTTATTTGCTCATCTTCTATGGCTATTTAGATTCTGATAGATCTATTTCTCTTAAAATATGAGACAAATTTCTTGTTTTTGAAATATGGCCTATCATAATTTGCAAAACATCCTTGAGTTTTATTTTTTTCCTCTAAATATGTGTGTGGCTTTCTCTTTTTTTTCTTCTTGCTATTAGGCATTCATGCAGCCTCACTTGCTGGGAAATGAGTTCACACATTTGGAGTTTCCGAGGAGAGTACAGAGAAAGGAACTTGGGAAGAAGATGCTCTACAGGGACTTTAATATGACAGGCTGGTAAGAACTGCCTCCCCCTGCCTTGGCACTGCCACAATGTGTGTAAAGGAAGCGTCACCACCGTAAAAGCCACTGACACAATTTGGATCAGGAGGCGCAGCCAGAGACCTGGGTTTGTGGTGAAGGGCAGGGGGCTGTGCCCACTTCCGCCCTTTTCACTGAGGGCCAGTTCTCAAGTCACAGGTGTTGGTTTGCCTCTGCTTCCCTGAGGCCCTCCTCAGGGACATTGGACCCCATGAAGCTGACCTAATTCCTCGCTTCACATGGAGCAAGCATTTGGGGGCTTTTACAACACATTAAGCTTTATGTTTTTAAGTCAGGGTTATTTAATAGGTAGAGGGGCTCGTAGGAGTGGGCCAAAGGTTACTCTTTGCTAAATGAGCAAAGTTGGATAAAGTACTTAACCCCAAGAGCCCATTTTTCCATGGATAAAGTGAAAAGACCCTTTTAAGGGTCATGATATAAAGACTAGAGATAATGAGCTATTCTCATTATTTTATCACACTCAAATTGAAAGAAGAACTCTTGGCAGAGGGTGTCTTATTTCCAAAACACATCTGTATAAGTGCCAAGACCATTTCTATAGTGGATCAGTGGCTAATATTGACTAAGACCTCATCAATTTCTTCTATCTGAATCATTATAATGATAAGTGCTTATACACTGTAGGGTTGATGTCAGGATTAAATGAGAGAACAGTGCCTGGCACATGAAAGTGTGAGTGAAGATTTGCTGTTATGCCCTGAGATCCCAGCGAGTAAGCATCCAGCCGGTCCAGAGGAGGCTGGAGAGTGAGAGAGAGGACTCTTTCCTAACCATATCTCCAGCAAACTCAAAGTAGTAGATTTCATTATCTCTTCTTCAGTGACCAAAATAGCTATAGCAGATGGTCACAGCCCAAATTCCCATGGTGATGACTTGGCTGGGGATACACTCCTAGGGTACGTGCTGTCTTAAAGGAACAAATTGAGCTACTGGGGAAGATAAATGGCTGATCTACGGGAATTTTGGTTGTCCTTTGCCAACCAAAAGAGAAGATCCTCACCCGTATTTGTTCTTCTTCCTCTAGAACAAGGTCAGCAAACTATGGCCCGAGAGCCAAATTCCACTCACCACCTGTTTCTGTGAATAATTTTTTAAATACAGCTACACTCATTTGTTTTGCATTAGACCTATGGCTGCTTTCATGCTGCAGCAGTTGGGTACTTGCAACAGAGACTGTATGGCCCACAAAGCCTGAAATATTTACCCCTGCTCTAAAACATGAATGCAGTTATCAGAAAGTGTTCACCATATTTGCAGCTCTGAGTTCAGGGGTTTTAATGCTCCAGAGTCATTATTCTAACCCTGACTGGGTTTTCTTGTAAATCCATTTTTATCCGTTCAGCAAAATCAGCACTTCTTGCAGAAGACTTTAAAGCAAGTGCTAGTGTAATTCAGAAAAGTGTAGTGAGGTTTGGTCTGGATATTGTAGCATTTGTAAAGATGACAGGAAGGTTAGGAACCTGTGTGTGATTGTAAACACATAAACAAAAAGAGTAGATCAAAAAGACAGTGAAGAAAATGGCCAGATAGGAGAGACCATGGGAAACACACTGAGTTGGTATTGAGGGAACATTATAGGGGAGATAGGAAGCCAGATAGAGTAATTTAGATTTACTATGGGAGACCATAGGCTGCTCTTGTGTATTCCCAGGAAGGAGAATTAAATGAAAACAATGTTTTTGGAAGGCTGTCCTAAGAGAAATTTGAAAGAGACTAGAAGAGAAAGCAGATTCAGGTACCAAAAGAAAAACTGTCATAGAAATATCTTTGTGAGGTGTCAAGGGCTAAATAGAGGGATGGCAGCAGAAAACAGAGGAGAAGAAATGAATAGGAAATGAAATAATTTAGGCTACAGGATTAATGTAAGGAGTAAGTCATCAATGACTCCATTTACCTATTTAAATACAGCCAGCCCTCTGTATCTGTGGGTCCTACATCCTGTGATTCCACCAACCACAGACAGAAAATATTAAATAATAAAATAAAATAAAAAATTATAATACAACAATAAAAATAATACAAATTAAAAAACACAATATAACAACTATGTTTATATCATTTACATACAAAGAACTATACCATTTTATATCAGGGACTTGAGCATCCATTGACTTTGGTATCCATGGTTAGGGGAGAGGAGGTGTCTGGGACCAATCCAGATGCTGGGGGATGATTGTATGTCTCCTCAACTAGTCTGTGAGCTCCCTGAGGGGGACATCAGTGTCTAGTCCTGTGGCTGACATGTAGTAGACAGGCAGAAATTATTTATTGGCTGAAAGGAAGAAAAGAGGTAATTGACAGAAGTTGAAAAGAGCAGGTGGATGAGAAGGGTGGGAATGATGAGTTTGCATTTGAGACATGCTGAGCTTCAGGCAAGGCTGTTTGTATGTTCTTCTTATGCCAGAAAGGCAAATTAGATCTAAGCAGTCAAAACAAACTTGGTAAATACCATGCCCAGGATTCTGTCATACGGAAGAGTATCTTTGTTGCAGATGCTTAGTATCAATTCACGGGGCGGGGGTGGGTGGGGGGGACAACTTGCTGTTACTAGCTTTGGAAAGCACTCCTAATGAGATGGTAGGCATCGTCACTCTGATGGGCAGGGTGCTTTCAAAAGCCGTAAAGGTTCCACTCAAACCTCTCTTTGTAAGTAGAATGTGTAATGAATGAGGTTAGCTTTTTATTGTGTTTTCTTCTCCAATCCCTTGAAATTCTGCATTTTTTTAATCTGCTGCTGTTTTTTTTTTTTTTTTTTTTTGTGGCTTGTGCATTTTTCTCTTTAATAAATGTGTAAAGATTATCCCCATTTTATAATTTTTTAAATGTAGATAAGTTCAGAGATTACATCCAACTTTATATGCACATAGTAGTTACTCTGTTTGATTCACACGCTCTCTCTTTCTCTGTTAGCATGGTCCTAAGCAGATAAGCAGTCCACAAATGGGCTATTTTTAATCGTTTGGAACTTCACAGAAGGTACTAAATAATTAAGGAGACAAGACTGAGAATGGCTTCAGTCAGACATGATTTGCTGATTTGTTTTCAGTGTAATTCCCAACACAGCTGTTGGCTCACAACGTTGGCTACAAGCAGAGATTTAGGTGCACCTTGATGCATTTTCTACCTGTTCTTACTTTTGATTTGAAAGTGGGACTTAAGGAAAAGGAAAGTCCCTTTACTCTTTGCTGGAAGAACTTGGGAAGTTTAAACCAATTTAAACCACCACCTATGTAACCCCCATCCTCCAACTTTAATGAAGTTAAATGTTTGTAAAATGTTTTTACCCTCTAACGGATAGCCTCAGATCTAGCGGTTATGTTTTTTAGGACTTAAAAAGGATGGGCTCATAATTTGATACCTTTCTTAGTTGTCTATAGAAAGAGAAGAACTGGAAAATTAATTCTCTGGAAAGGGAGGTGAGGCTCTGTTGCCTATTTCTTTTCCCATGAAAGCCTTAAATTACTACAAGTTGGACTCAGTAGGAGGTGGTCTGGTGAGCATTTGAGCGTATCATGCTCAAGGATGCAAATAAACCCTTATCTAGTCCTTCCTTTATGTTTTTTGGCTTCAGAAGAAGCCCTAGGCTGTGAACTCATTTCTCTAAAAACTTTTTTTAACAAATAAAGGGTCCATCTATTGCAAAGATGTTTAATTCTTGTAGTAAATGTGAGGGTGTGGAAATTTTTATTTTTCCCCTTGTCCCCCTGTAATCATAGTAATGGGGCTAGCTGACAGTTATTGGAAGAGCCCAGTGCCAGGCACTGTGATGAGAACTTTACCGAATTCCTCATATTTAATTCTTACAACAGACCTGTGGACTAGGAACATTATCCAGATGAAGAAACAGGCACAGAGGTGAGGTTGCCCAAGGTTACATAGTGAGTAAGAGGAGAAGCTGTGAAATGAATCCAGGCGGCATAACTTCAGAGGGCTCACTGTTGACTCCTCTGCTGAATTGCCAAGTATGGAGCGATTCCCCCTTGTTCCCATTTTGCAGTTGAGCAAATTGAGGCTCAGAGTGATAAGGTGGTTTGCTCAGCATCCACCTATGCAAAAGTGTCAGAATAAGGACTAGAATCCAGGCTTCTGACTCCTAGTCCAGGGCTCTTTCTGATACAGTATTCTGGTCCACTTTTCTTCAAGGTAAGATTAGACATAAGTATTCTGTTTTGAGTTGTGAGGCAAATTTAAGCAAGGGACCTCCATCCACCAGGACTGGTGTCTCCTTGATGGTCCTTTAGGGGTCAAGAGGATGGAGCGGAGCATTTTAGAAGCTGCATCTCTAGTTTGCAATCTGACCCAATAGAGCATTGGTCAAATTAAACTGTGATGCCTCACATTCGTCACTAAGAGTCTGTGTGTGATTTGGGAGTGGTGATGGTGGGGAAGCTCAAAAGAACTAAATCTCCTATGCTTAGGAAAATTGGCTGCTCTCATCAGAGGAGCATCATGCCAGCATTCTGTGGTGCGTCTGCAGCAGGGAGGAAGTGTGGGAGAGAATGTCAGCTCTGGGAAGCCTCGTCTCATAATTAAGGACAAGTCTGTTGCCTCCTTACAGGGATCTTTTCTCTTCCATCCTCATGCTTTCTTGGAGACTGTGGAACAGCTTGGCAGGCCCAGATTGTTTAGAGGACAAAAGGTTATTGTCACCAGGACCTTCATAATGAAACTGGTCTCTTCCCTGGCTCCCCCACCTCCCCTTCCCCCCTCCTCTGATAGTTTGCACAGTGGCTTGATTTGCAAAGCCTTTTTCTTTGCTGTGCCCCGGGTGCTGAGTTGGTCCCTTATATGGCCTTCTCTTACTTTCCCATTACCCACTCAGTTCTCACCTTCTGTGCCTGGTGTCACTGGTCCTGGTGCCAGAATCCCCAAGCTGGTGCCCCTCCTTCTCAGCCCTTTGTGTCAAGTCGCTATTGCAGGATGTGCACTGTAGTTGGCATTGTGTCGTCTTGAGAGCTATGTCCTGACCTGCAACCCTCAGAGCTGTCTCAGGCCATAATTTTCTGGCAAGTGTCTATGTTACCAAGTTGAAACAATAGTTTCTCATAGCTGGCTTTGTGGCACCAAGACCCTGTTCCTGTGACTGCTGGTGATTTCGCTTTCTCATGTAGGGTCAGTGTTCTTCATGCTCTGTGTCCAGCCACATGGGGTGATGAGCAAGCCGGGGGCCCAGGAGGACATTTGTGTGGGAGGGGGCTGTAACTTCACCCCTGGCTTCAGGCCAGACTCTCCAGCAGCTGTTCCTGGGCTGACGGGATTTGTAGAGAGAGCAAGGGCCAAGGAAGAAAAGTCCATCATGTGAATGTGAGATTGCTTCCAGATGGGTCTGGTTATGAGCAAAGCACACTAGAATTCTTCCTTTAAGCAAAGCCTTTCTAACATTTATGATGGCCTTATTTCAGGGGACAGGCTGAACTATTAACTTGAGATCACAAGATTTGCTTAGTAAAGAGAGCACTGCTCTGGGCAATTGGCTTTTTGGATGCTTTGGGTTCTGTCTCTTGTTTGTAAAATGCTTCCCTTGCCTATTGTTGCCAGTCTCTATGTCTGGTGGGGGGTGGGCTTTGCTCTGCTTTTCAGACCTTCTGGAAAAGACAGATTCCGTTAGAAAGATCCTAGAAATGGTAACCTTTTATTTTCATATCTTGCAGCCCTTAATTTTCTATGATTCTAACTGGATGATGCATCAGGATAATTTCCCCTCCTCTCTTTCCCTCAAAACTATGACAAATCAGGGGATTTTCCACTGGGACCAGAGTGGAACCAACCATCATTTTCTCCTTTCAGCACTCACTACTTTTATTAAGGCGAAAGTAACCTTTTCCATCCTGTGTACTCTCAAGCACAGTAGCCACTAGCCACATGTGGCCATTTAAATGTAAGTTAGTTAAAATTAAATTAAAAACCCATTTCCCAAGTTATGCCAGCCACATCTCAATTGTAGAGTGCAGATACTGAACGTTTCTATCATCACAGAAAGTTCTGCACAGTGCTGCGGTCTAGATGATAGAGTATGGCTCGAGTTGGGGTTAGGATGGAGCATGGTGCAAGGATCTTCCTGTAACTGAACATCCCAACAGCAAAGAGTTTAAAAAAAAAAAAAGCCAAGAGCAAATGACATAGGCCACACTCTGTGGCTCCTTGCCCCATGGCTGCCAGGCCTTGAATTAATGAGGGAGGGGCTTCACCACACTTCTCAAGATCTTATGGGGCATCATTGTGTTTAGGGACGATTCCACTCATCTCCAGCAGTCACTCGTTGTGCAGCAGACAAGCTGCTCCCTGCTGGCCGGCCTGAAGGGACACTCATGTCTTCTGCCCTGGCGGAAGCACACCTCCCCTCCCCAACTTGCCCAGCAGCCCGGCCAGCCTCTCAGCACAGCCTCCTGGACTCCTACCAGCCTTTGGCACCTTTTTCCCCTCTTGCTTTTCCTTTTACTTCTTGGGGAGTATTTCAGACCCTGAGAATCTGAAGAAAAAGCAGCTTCCTTTCCAACCCTTTTCATGATATTTGGGGTGATCTTTATTCTTGATCTGCAGCCTGGAGCCCCGCTCGGGGATGAGAGGCACAGCCCCACCGCACTGGGCTTCTTACCAGCAATCCAAACATTTTTCTGGAGACGGAGACTTGCTGGAGGCAGCCCCAAGCAGGGTCTGGAGCTGCTGGGTCAAGTTTTACAGATATTGTAGATACAGCTTCTCTCTTATTCTTTATTGCTCTTTTCAGTGCCCTCTGACAGCGCATTCAAGCAGGCTGACAGGGAAGCAGATGAGCAGATTGAGAAACGCCACAGAATGCTTTATGAAGCCAACTCCAGAGCTGTACCGCATTAAATATAAATTGACTTATTGAATCAAGCACCGAAGCCCTGTTACAGAAACCCCAGGCTTTATCCTCCTGAGGGCCACCTAATAAAGCAGCCCCAACTGACACTCCTCATTAGCTTTTCCACTGATCCCCAGGCAGTTTTTAAAGGGACAGTGGCCCTCTTTTGGGCCTGAATTTATATGTTAGCCATGCCTGTGGGTCTAATTAGTGCATTATTAGTCTTCCTTGGAAAGCCTGCATTTTCTAACAGCTTGATTCTTAAGTTTTAAAGAGTAATTGAAAAATTCAAGCTCTGTACTTTTCCCTCTTTTTGTTTTTAATCACTCTTAACCCAATCTTCGGAAATTTACCTGCAGATGTCTCTGACTGGCATCTTTGGAGCACAGAAGGACTTCTCAGTCCCACCCTGGTGCAAATCCTGACGTTACTGCAGTGCTGCAGTAGGCTTTTTAGACTGGTAGGCTTTTTAGACTCGCCAGAGAAATATCACATTTTAATTTCATAATTACTTCACAAGAAAGCAGACCTTTCTCCAGTGAAACCTGGTATTCATTTCCTCCCAGCAACTTGTATTTTCATAATTTAATGATTATAGGCCACCTTGGCAGCAGTCTGATTGCTGAAAGCAATCTTAAAATCTGGCTTTGTAGAAAAAGGGGGCCTTGGTTGTCATTTCAAAGAATTTCAACCCCAAACCGCAAATTGTCCGAGATGGGGAATGGCTGGGGCAGGGATTAGGCACCCAAAAAGTCTGCGTGGTCCATTTTCCAGTGGGGGCTAGTGCCGAAGTCAGAAGGGGTCGGCTGCACTCCTGGGGTGCCCAGAGCCGAGATCCTGAGTGGTTATTTGCGATGTGCATGTTCTGCATCTTTTCAGGATTTGCAGCTGGAGCTGCAGGAGCGGCAGGGAAGAAAGCCAGCCCTGCTGCGTGCAGCACGTCTCCTGACAGTGATGGATGACGCCCGGCTGCAGCCCTCCTTGCCCCGCGCTGCGCAGGCAGCAGGGAGAGCTGCGGGGTCATTACAAACGGTTGCCAGCCAAGACAGACAGGCTTTGTCAGGCCCCAGGGAGGAGAGGGAAAACAGATGCCCCACCAACTCGCTCCCTATTGATCGTCCACTCGCCCTGCAGATCAGACACCCGTGCGCATGCACGCACACACTCTCACATCACACTGCCTCAGTAAGTGTAAGTTTATCGCTCCTAACATGGCCAAACCACTTCCAAGCCTTCCCTCCCCGCGCAGACCCCTTGAACAGTCACAGCGCTTACTTGTGTGCAGTCACACAGCCCTCAGCAGAACTATGTACTGCTCTGTCCTCAGGACTGCTGTTTGGGGGTATCTGGCACACGTGTGGTAGTAACATAGCTCCAGGTTGTCTGGGAAAGTTTTGGGATGTCAAGTGCTTGCAAAAATCCTTGTTAAAAAAGCCAGTGTCCTTGTGGTCAGCGAGCCCCTGGGAGCACTCTTTTTATATTTGGCAAACCTTTTTTGTACACCTTCTGCATTTTAGACATTGAATAGTAGTTAACACAGAAAGTGGAGCCAGACTCTCCGGCTGGGTCAGTCCCCACCTGTGTAGACAAATCATGTTACTACTCTTGGCCTCAGTTTCCCTATTTGTAAAGTGGGTCTAATATCAGTACCTGATAATAGTTAGGATGCCATGAGTTAGTATGGTCAAGTGCATTGAACAAAGCCTGGCATGTAATAAGTGCTATATAGGTGTCTAATACTATAATCATTAGATATTATGGAAAGTAGAAAGATCAGCAAATGCTGGTCCTGGCCTCAGGAGGTTTATAATCTAGCATGTGTTGAGATGCTTGTTGTTTCCCAAGGTGATAGAAGCTAGAAACCAAAAAGGAAAAGAAAGGCAGTTTAGAGAAAGAAGAGACTGAAGAAAGGACAGGGTGCTGGCCAACTTGACCTCGCAGGTCTGTCCCACAACACACCAGGTGAAGAGACAGGGTGAGCTCAGATAAGGTGGGGCTCTTAACTATGGAAGAGACACCATTAATAGAGCCAAGAAGCCTCTTGCCAGTCCCTCGGTCCCTGGGCACTACTTGGTAGGGTGCTTTTTGGTTTGGGGGGTTTTCTGGTCCACATACTTACTTTATATCTGCCCTCTGGGTCCTAGATGCTGGCCCTTTTAATGTGCCCCTGCAGCTCTCTAGAGCCATACCCAAGGGGCTGGGATGCAAGCCCCTCAATGGTCAAAGCATGTACTCACATAGGAGAAATCATATCAGACCCTGTTAACCTCAAAGAGATTAATAGCTGGCCCAGGACTGGCTTTCTGAAAATGTATTGAACAATATACAGTCTTACCTTTAAATTTATTCTTAAAATCTCAGCAGTGGGGGTCATAGGTCTGTTGGAACATGTGCATAACTAAAGCAAGACAAAATATAAGGATTATAAAAAAACGTTTAAAGAAAAAGCCTGTGATTGTGGAAGAGGGCATGGTTGTTTTTGAGAGAAGTGATTGGGATGAGGAAGGGCTTCATGGAGAAGATAGCATTTGAACCAAAGATCTAAATTATGAGAGGGGTTTCAAGAAGGTTGGGGGCTGGAGGAAAGGACATTCTGAGCAAAGGGCACAGCAGAAGCAGAAGCCCAGAGGGGTGAAAATAGGAGGTGTGTTTTGAGGATGTGGAAGCCAGAGGTAATACTGAAAATATTTTAACAATCAGCATGGACAAATAGGCTCTACCTGGGTTCCAGCAGGGTGCTAGGAGCCCCCCATGCTGTGCCAGGCATTAACCGTTTATTTACCACTGCATCATGGGGGTTCCAGGGGAGGGTGCAGAGCAGCAGGTGGGGGGCATTCAGTGGACTTGGGATGGTCATTATTTGCCAACCAGTAGTGTATTAGTCCATTTCTCTTCCTTATAACATAAATACCTGAAACTGGATGATTTTATAAAGAAAACAAAATTTATTTTACAGGTTTTTTTTTAATTTTACAGTTTTATTTTACAGTTTCAGAGACTGGGAAGTCCACAGTACAGGGAACACATCTGATGAGGGTCTTGGTGGTGGCAACAGTGACCCAGGGGTCTCACATGGCAGAAAATGGTGGAGCAGAGAGACCGAGTGCCTCATGCACTCTCCTTTTAAAGCCCTTGGAACCATGCCTCTGAACACCATTAATAATCCATTCACTATGGCATGTTCCTACAATATAATCATCTCTTCAAGGCCCCACCTTTCAATTACTGTAATAGGATTTCCCACCCTCTTTACACTGTCACAGTAGGGACTAAGTTTTGGTGGGACATCAGTCCACAGCAAGCAGGGAAGTATCTCAGTGTGTTAACACTCCGTCTAGGGTTACATTGGCATGTGTCAGCTAGACAACAGTCCTGGTGGGAGCCTTACATAAGTGACTTGTAGGAGGAAGTGAGAGGTTGTAGAACAGTGGTGGGCAGTGAATCGAACCTTTATACTAGGTAACTAGATTAGAGTCAACTCATGGGAAACTTTGACACCACGTTAAGGATGGCAGTAATTAACGTAATTTTATTTTCCCACCCTTAAGAGTTCTACACCTCTGTAAAGTATGAAAATGACACACAGCAGGGCAGAAATACAGAGCGGACAGTACGTTCAGAAGGACATATGAGCCAATCCTCAGCTTATTTATAGGATCCTCTTTTTAAGGAAATTCCAGAGAAGTGGGTACTATAACAATCCTACAAATTTTCCAGGTATTATTTTATAAGATGATAAAGGAGAGGGACAGTGGACAGATGACATCTGGCCCTCGAAATGCCCCTACACCTTTGCTACCAGCCTTTACAGTTCTTACAGAAAGATTTGAGTTCAGTTCTTCAGCAAGAGACAGACACAGAACCTTACCCTCGGCCCGAATAAGTCTTTGCTGTGCTTTTCTGAGGGTAAGAGGACCACTGTAGTAGCATGAGATGAAAGGATCAAGGGTAACACATTCACTTTTTGTTTGTCACCTTGTTGCTCTGGCAAAGGCAATAATACTTGCCAAATTCTAGGTTCAGATCCCACTAGGATCAAATCAGCCTCGTCAGTATTCCAGGGTAAATCAAATGCCGTGCATCATGCTCAGAAACTTACAGGACAAAGTGCAGGCTTCCTGCAGGGTCATCAGTTTCAACCACTTAATTCATTCAGTGAACCAAGTGTTGCGCTGGTCATTGGGAACTCAAGGAAGAGTAAAACAGTCCCTGCCCTCATGTTGCTTACAGTCTAGTGTGAGGACAGGCCAGTGAGGGGATGACTGAAATCCCATACAAAACTGATAGAGACTATTTATCCACAGTGAAGCTTTGTCATCTGGGCTGATTATTAAAAAATATCCCAGGCCTCCACCCCACCTGCTGAGTCAGAATCCCTGAGGTCCTGAAATCTGAGTTTTTTAAAGCCCTCCCACTCCTCACCCCCTCCCCAAATGAGTCCTAAATATCCTTAAACATTGACCTCGGGCAGCCCTAGACATTCTTACCATGGATACCCACAACAGTTTGCAGCAGTGGTGATTAAAGGGCAGCCTGGGCTCCAGAACAGGTTTGTGACTCCTGGGGCATTGGAGGTCTTTGCCCCTGGTTTCCCACTTGCTGTTGCTTGGGAACCTCCTTGTCCACCTGCAGTGAGCCAAGGACTGTGTTGAGGAGGGGCAGGTAGACTAGGCTTGCAGTAGATGATGATAAGGAGTGATAAAGCCTTTGGGTGTCAACGGTGGGTCAGGGTCATGCAAAGCCCCTTTTTCCTTATTGATGCTGTGCCCATAACCTGCATAGTCTGGGCACCAGGCATAAGGTAGGTCAGGAGACTGTGCTGCCCTGGGCATTTAACTTGCTGGTTTCTCATTCCTGTTCATCCTCAGTGATAGCCTCCCCCTTGATTTGCCTAATCGTCTGGGTTGCCTTGGATCACCTACTGGAAAGCTGGGTACCTCAGTGTGAACACTCGGAGTCTCAATTTATTGCATTCAAAGAAATTGAAAGCCAAACTTCAGGTTAAACCTAATTCTGTAGTGGCCTGTGCATCTACCATATTGTTAAGAGAAGAAATAGGAATTTGGTATGTTTAAACTTCTGTGTGACTCACTACAGTAAAAACCTGGAAGGGAGAGGTAGACTTTTCAAAACTTTTTACAATTTAATCTGAGGAAGGGGATTAGTAATTAAACATTCTTTTGCATATCATGTCATTTTGTGGTACTTATGCAGATTCAGAGCTCTTCAAAGATGGTCAGAGAGATGTGGTTAAGAGCACAGTGTACTTAGGGCAGGCTGGATATGAGCTTGACCTCTGTTGTTTCTTAGTTGTATGATCTCTATGCCTCCACTTTCTTATGGGTGCAGAGGATAATGTTCATGTCTACCTTACAAGGTTGTTATAAGAATTATATAAGTTTAAGAAATGTAAGTGCTTAGTGCAGTGCCTGGAACTGAGCAGGTGTGCAATAAATGTTGGGTATATTAGAATTTGGTAAGTGTCAAGGGTGAGGTGACAGCAGAAAATTTAACAATTGCTGCCTTGGCCACCATCCTCTAAAATGGTGGGACCACCTTGATGTATACCTGTGCTTCTGCCCCTGTGGGCTCAAGTAATGTGGGGGCTAGCAGAAGATTCCAGAAGAGTGTGGGAATCCACAGGATAATCATCTATATTTCACCTGAAAATTTCTGGAGTGGAGGGAGAGAGAATTTTTTTGTGTTAAAATAAATGTTGGTTATATGTAGGTTTATGTAAAATCCTTATGGTTTTTTAAGATAACAGAAGACTTGAAAAAGCATTGTTGCTTACTTTGAGATACTTGAGCTCTGTGTGATGTTAACAGTTCAAGGGCACTTGGATGGAAAGTGTTGAAAGGATGTAGCACAGAGTCCCAGCATGTGGCTTCTCCCAGGGGATCCTGCAGGACTCAGTGATCCATGACACAAATATCTCTTTGGCCAGAGTTGGAGAAGTTTTATGCAGAAGGGCTGCAAGGGCTGACACAGAGGAACTGACTTGTACAGTGGAAACCTCTGTGTAACTAACAATCTATTTGCTATTTTCTCCCCACCATTTGTGGCTGGGGGTCAGTTTTGGTCATCTCCTGATTTGTATGTATTGACTTAGTCTAATACAATATAAAGGCCAACATCAATGAAATTCATGTTTTTTTTTCCAGAACGAATGGTCCCTGAGAAAGCTGAAATCACTTCATATTTGTGTGCTTATAAAGTAAGGGTCTCTGAGTCAGACCCATGGGGAGATCTAAATGTTATTGATTAGAATATGAAGTTCTCCTGGCCAAGTGCTAATGCACACCAAGTGGATACTGAATCAGAAATAATTTCCAAATCTGGAATTTCCCTAAGAGTCATTCAGAATGTTTTATCTTGGAATATTATTGGTTCTGTTTTACATGCACACATAATATTTTTCAAAAGACTGATTCAAAGCATTTTCTTCTATGCTAATCCTTTTCTGCTGCTAAACATGGGCCTATGAGTCAGGAGATGACCTTTACTTTGTTTAACTCCATATACCCAGCACCCGTGCCAGTGCCAGTAGAACCCATTGCTTTTATCAGGCTGAAGCCTGAGCTCCGAATTTGGGAGCTACTTAGAGCAGGTTCTTTTCCTCCACCCAAACTTTCAACTGGGAGTAGGGATCCATTAGTAGGTTGTGAAATCAATTTAGTGTATGGAGATAAGCATTTTAAACAAATTAATATCCTAGGATAGAAAGAAAATATCAGAGTGTATATCACATGGTAAGAGTAAGTTCTGTCTTTTAAGATGCGTTTGTGTGTATACAGGGTTAACAAGATTGATATAGTTCTTACTGCCGGTCCCAAAGTAGGAAACCTCTGCTCTAACCCAATCTATTCTCCCAGAGAACATAGACCAGTAAAGTGAAAGCAAGCTCTAGTTCCTCTTGCTGTCACCCATAGGCCTGGTGGAAGGAAGAGGAGTCTTTAGACCAAAAGAGAGGAAGAGTTACCACTCCCAGGACTCCAGACAGGATCTAGCTCAGACATGCTGATGAGGGGACGTGGGGAGGCAGGCATTTTCTCAGAAACTATGGGTCAGCCCTACTAATCAGGGGGTTTCCTCAAGGTCAACTGCTGTGTCAGGCACCAGAACTTGGTCCTCATTATGGCAATTTTTCCGGGAGAAAAGGCCAGCAGGTTGGTTCTCCCTTTCATGTGGCTAAGGAGATGAGGCAGTTGTTTCTCTCATCCCAGGTAGCCAGGTATGCACAAGCTAGCCTGCTGCCAGCCCTCTTCAATTTATCACCAAAATGAATCACACTCTTACAATTAGAACATACTGTCTGTGCCAGAATCCAGACTGTTGCGCTGTGTTAGCAGAAGTGCATCAACTTGTTCATAGCTTAGGGCCTACAGGCTTCAACTGATTTAAAGGACACTCCAAAGACCAACAGAAGAGAACAAGGTAGCATTTGTTTGTAAAGCCTCAGACCCACAGGGGAGCTTTCTCAGGGATCATATAATTGAAATACCCATTGATAGTAACTCCTAGCACATAAATCCAGGAACCTATTGAGTCAAAATGTGACCCCCACAACTTAGATTTACAAATAACTAAAGCCTGCTATGCAATGGTGAGCCTGTGGCAGAGATGTTGGGCCTGCCCCCAAACATTGTAAAGGATATTTCTGAACCCCAGAACGACCTACTGGATAACGGGATGTTTGTCAGCCTCTTCAGACTCACCTTGGGGACTCATCTTCACTCCACAACTCTGATTTGAGCCTGACCTCATTAAACGTGCCTCAGATTCACTCACCCTGACAGTTTAGCTCTGTCTTTCCAGCACACTAAGGTTCAATCCAAAGGCAAATTTGGGACATTTCTGGAAATTTCTTAACTGTGAATCTTTGAAACCAGGAAAAAGGGACTCTTTAAAAGATGACATTTAGGCCCGGTGGCGCACTGCTACAGTGCGCCACTTAGGAGCGCGGCGGCGCTTCCGCCGAGGGTTCGGATCCCACATACAGACCAGCCGCTCACTGGCTGAGCGAGGTGCGGGCGCAGCACCAAGGGTTGCGATCCCATTGCCGGTCCCGGTCCGGTACGGGCACGACACTGAGGGTTGCAGTCCGTTGCCGGTCACGAAAAAAGACAAAAAGGAAAAAAAAAAAAAAGATGACATTTAAAAAATAAGAGTAAGACCTAATCAAATAGCAAAATCTTGTCTTAAAGGAAACACACACACACTCTTCACAGTGAGGGGGTGGCTGCCTGCTGCAGAGCCCCCTCAAGGAAGAGGAAGCAGCGTCCATTTACTGAGCTCTGTGGTTAGGCTCTGGGCTTGGTTTCTTTGGAAATACAGATGGCTGGCAGAAAAAAAAAGGAAGCATGAGGTGGTTGCCAATCCTGCATTGCTTTTTCCAGGAAGGCCTGAGGAGGGTGGGCACAGGGGGAGGCGAGTCAGAGGAGAGCCTCTGTGGATTCCAGAATTGCTTAATTGGGGCCAGGCCAAGCTTTTAAAAGCCATGAGTGGCATTTGGGCTCCAGGCATGTATCTGTTCCTGACCAACCAGCCCTGGGTGGTGTTTCATCCTTGTGCTTTTGGGATTCAAGCTGCCGTTGAGATTTTGCTATAGGAAGGCAGGAGTAGGGTCCCAGGGCCAAGATGCTTCTGGCCACTATTTACCATCCAAACTTGCTCAGCCCCTGTGACATATGCCTCTGTAGGGCTAGGACTTGGTTTCTGCCGTGAGGAAAACAAGACTGCTTAGGGCTTTTCCCTTCCTCTGGAGGGGTGCTGAACTTCTAGCTAATGGGGAAAAATTCTACTTTTATGATGATTTAAAACTAGTCCAGCAATATCCCCCTTAGATTATTAGTTCTGAGGCATCCTTCTGAGTTTCTGTGTCTTCACCAGGGACTTTCTGGATAAAGTTGCACAGGTGCTCTTGTCCATGCTTTGATGTCATTAGCAGTGGTAGAAGAAGTCTAGGTTGGGGTGGCTTCGTTGCCCAGCAGGAAGCTGTTTTCCTCTGAGGGTGTGCTATGTCTTCCTGCCCATGGTGGTCAGTTATCTGAGCTCCACATTGTGCTGAAGAAAGAATAAGGCTCCTAAAGCTTTAATAGCCACAATTTAAGGTTAAATAGCACCTTATCCTTCACAAAGGACTTTCCCAGACATACCTGCACTTAATCTGCAACCATCATGGGAAGTATCCTGCTGAGGAAGCAGACTCAGTGAGGTTCGAGGGACTTTCTCAAGTTCACATGACTAGTTCAGGTGAGGATTGAGATGTGACTTCAGATCCTCCCAACTGCAAGCCTGGTGTCCAACCCACAGTGGGTTCTGCCAGGAAGGGAGAATCCAGGAAGAAAGATCCCCAGGGGACAAGAAGCATCCAAGGTGATGTTGAGAGGGTAGTGGGAGAATGTGACTCACCAGCATGTGTCATTGGAGCAGCACAAGTGGATTGTTGAGATTGTCTAGTCCCCAAAGGGAGAGGGTCCTGTTATTCCCCCCAGAAGGGGTCACATTTTTCTTCAATGACTTTTATGTCCTGTTAAGGACATTAAGACTTAGGGAAACAAGTGATATTTTTGTCTCGCTTTCTAGTTAAAGGTCATGACTTAGGAGAGAATGGAGATCGTGGGAAGTGACCTGTGTGATGATGCTGAAGTGTGAACCTCGGGTTTGTAGCATGTGGGGTAAGAAGTCAGAGTGGGGACTCTAGCTGGGAATGACTAGGAAGAGCTTTCTTAAGTGGAAGACTTGCTTTAACCAAGTTAATATGGAAGAACATTGGGTAACACCATGTACTCTGAGAACAGCAGTGACAAAAAAAATACCACTCTGATGTGGTACTTAGGAATACTTGCAGAAAGTCATGGGCAAGAGGATCATAAATGGTATTTTTTATAACTTTATAACTATCTGTTGATATATATTGGTAATAAAAGAAAACCTGACATTTTAATATAAAGAGGTAAACAGAAGTTAAAGGTATCACTGATAGGACAAAGCCCTGAATTTTAGCTATAGGAAAGCTTACTATATTAAGGCAAAATGAATGGGCAGGTTAAGACTACAGTATATCTTTAGAGGGAAACTCACATGCTGAGAGAGAAGTGCCAGCCTTTGCTCATTTATTCATCCATTTAGCTAGAATCTACTTTATGTCCACAATGCACCTGCACAGTTGTAGATACGAGGACAGAGCAATACATGAGAAAAAAGTCCCTGCCTTCACGCAGCTAATGTTCTAGAGGGGGAGGCAGAATGTAAACAAGTAAACTAATACATAAGATGATTCCATATTGTGCTGTGTGAGTGCTATGAAGAGCTGGAGCAGGATACGCAGGAGCAGGGAACCACAAACTTAGAAGCGTGGTCAGGAAAAGCCTTTCTAAGTGATGCACAGGAGCCAGCTAAGGGAGGACCCGGGGGAATGACAGGGCCTCCCCGCCCCATGTGAAAGAAACGACAAGAAAGCAGTGTTATGAGGGTGTAGCAGAGTGATAAAAGATGTCAGAGAGCAAAATGACCAGATCATGGGGGCTTCATAGTTGGATTATATTTTAAGGCGATGGGAAGCCAATGGAGACTTTGCTGAGTTGCGATGATTGTGGATTAAAAGAGGGGGAAATGGTTGAGGGAGGTTTGTTAGCAGGCCTCTCAGCCAGGCTGACAAGATGAGCAAAGCCTTTTCTGATGAAAATTACAAAACTGACACAGAGACAATATGTGTTCATGGTGGAAGAGTCCTACGTTGCTATTTACTGGAAGAATGAAAGGACATCAGCGTGGCTGCACAGGATCCTCTCGAGTTCAGATGTTCAGCGAGTGTGCCTGAGACTGCAGGGAGCGGCACGTGGCCAGCCAGGCCAGAGGCAAGATAGGGATGAGCCTGTGAGGGAGCACCAGCTGGAGCACAGCACACCCGAGACTTCGAAAAAGTCAAAGAAAACAAGGAGGCTCTTCACTTTTATTCTATAAATACATACAGAACAAGGAAACACATAAGGGCAAAATAAAGCCTCTGCTTGAGGAAGGTAGTATTCATTGATTTGCTCATTTAATCGAAAATGTATTGGGTACCCATTATATGTTGGGCACTCTTCTAGGGACCAGGGATGCCACAGTTAGCAAAAGGAAAATTTCTGTCCTCACAGAACTTAAGGAGCCTTGGGGAGCAATAGAGAAAATAAACATAGTAAGGAAGTAAAATACTATTAGGTGGTGGTAGATGCCGTAGAGAAAAATAAATCAGGGAAGGGGACCAGGTAATTTGGAAGAGGGGAGCAATTTTAGAGGAGGCCGTTTGATTACTTGGCTTTCATTTAGAGTATGATGGGAAAACCACTGGAGAGTTTGAGTAGGGTAATGATGTGATTTGACATTTTAAAATAGTAACTCTGGTTGCTCTGAATAGAGATGAGGGGCACATCTGAACCGTTTTCAGCACCCTCACTGCAGCACCCGAGTGACATCACCCCAGCACCGTTGCCTCTTGCCCAGATTATTGCACAGGGGCGTAACTGCAATTGCAAGAGACAACGGTGCTGGGACTCTTGACAGCAGTGAAGGGGTTGAAAACTTCTGATTCTGGGTCTGTTTTGGAGGTAGAGATGACAATACATGGCATAATGTTGATATATAAATATTCAATCTCTGTTGTATTCCTTGAAAATCAAGAGGGTGAGGCAGTCTAGGCTGCTAAGCAAAAGAAGTATCAAAAAGATTTGCCCCAAGTGGAGGCTGGATCACGACCAAGTGTAGCCGGAAGGTAGTTGGAATAGCAACTCCCTGAGAGCCACAACCAGGGAGAGAGGAAGGGAGGATGGTTCAGAATTTGAATGTTGGAGGGGGAGGGTGTTCTTGGTGCAGCCCACATGACCAGGGTGCTGATGGGGAACAGAGGAGAAGGGCATCGAGAAGTGGGCTAGAGGTTACAGAGCCAGGATTCCAGACGCACCATCAAAATCTATACAATCACTGAGAAACATCAGGGGAAACAGTGGGAAAGCAACCTGAACCCAGGCTGGAGTCATCAGGGCAAGTGGAAGAATGTCCCGAATGGAGGCTGGTGGGTGAGGGAGGGGGTGTGAGGGTAGATGGAGGGGCTGCTTGAGTGGCAAGGACAGAGGCTCCATCTAGAAGGTGACTCGGGGGGACCATCAGTACCTCTGTCTTGCCTTCAGGATTTGAAAGAACAGCATCCACTGGAGCTGGTGTAATCGGAGGAGCCAGCTTGGGTTCCTTACATCAAGCTCAGTTAGTAATCTTTCCTTTTTGAATAGGGTTTCTAGGCTGGTTGTTCAGGGCAATAGCGTACATGGCTGTATTTTGGCTTTTAAGAAATCTGATAGTTTCTTCTCTTAGCTTTTTGGACAAGATTGAGAAACACTGAGTGGATAATGGTTCAGTTAAATTGCTTCACAGATAGCCTAAGAGATAGATACCCAGAGTCAAAAACCATGAGGACAGTGTCTATCTGGTTCAGTGTTTTTCAGCCTTTTAAAAATCCTAAGTGTGCCCTCTTAAATAGTACTCTCTCATTGTCCACTCCGTACTGTTGAGTCTGTCCTTTCTCTTTCCACCAGAAGAGGTTCTACCAAGCTTTTTACCATCCGTTGTTTGTATTAAAAGGGAAATTGATAGATTTTTTATTTTCATGAGAGAATTATAATGCTGAATATGATTTTTGGAATTGCACACTTCCCTCCAAATGCTTCCAAGAAATGTTGACACACCCCTTGTCTGCTTAGATTGGCCTGAGGGAAGTTCTCTGTGCCTTAGTTCCACTTAGCATTTTTTTCAGTGATCTTGATAAAGATGACAGAGCTGCTTGTCACATTTATCATGGCATAGCACAGAAGGGGAGCTGATGTTTTGGATGAAAGGATCTGGATTCGGAAAGCTCTCAGTGGGCTGGAACAACGTACTGAAACTGGCAAGGTAAAATTAATAAGGGCAACAGAGTCCTTCATTCAGAGTAAAATATTCATTGTGTCAGTGTAAACTAGAGGAGACTCCGAGCCAAAACACTTTCTCAAGTCTTTTGTCTTATGCACTGGGTTTTTGTTTGATTGGGGGTTTTTTTGTTTAGTCATTTGTTTTCATTCATAGTCTAAATATGACCCTGAAACACAGTTACAGGTATGCGTGCACATAATGCAAATATAAGCTTCAGTAATGAAAACAAACAAAAAAAAAGATTAAGGTACAAATCAAAAGAAGTAATAATTTCATTCCTATCTGGACCACATTGTAAGTGTTTTTAGTTCTGAGTGCTGCCATTCTTTGAGGTCGCTGACAAACTAGAAACCCCCCAGAGGGCCCCAATCACAGTATTTGATGCTCAATTAATAAACATTTGTTGAATGAATGGTGACTTGAGTGGTAAGAGATGGTCCCCAGGTCATGTGAAGAACAGCTGAAAGAATTAGAGAAGAAACTTTGAGATGGTTCTCTTCAAATATTTTCAGAGCTCTCAAGCAGAAAAGATACTGAATTTATTTCATGTTTTTCCAGAGAATGGATAAAACACACCAGTAGGTTTGGTTCAATTTTAAAAAGCATTTCCCAGAGCTGTTCTTCAGTGCAATGGGCTGACATTAAGTACTGTAAAGCTCCTAGGACATTGACAGTGTACAGCAGTCCATTTGACAGAGGCTAGGAACCACACTATAAGGTGTGTTGTGGGAGGGATTCCCATATTTGGGGTGCAGCTGACCTAGTGGCCTTTCAGTCTCATCCACTGCTGAGCTTTTCCTCCCAGGAGGTCTAGACCAACAGTGGCTTGTTTTTTAAACTTTTTTGCACAATCAGCATTGCCAGAGAAACTATTACTTGTTAAAAACGTGTTTAATGGAAACATCTGAGAATAATGCCTCTGAGTTAGGGAAAGCCAAGAATTTATTTTCCTCATCCTTTTGTCAATTGGCCTCATAAATATTTATAAAGAAATTGACCCAAAGTAAGAGTTACTCTGAAGATCTTTCCTAAGCCTTTCAGTTTTGCTATCTTGTTACAAGTAATTTTTGAATATAATCTCTGGTCCATTATATTATTGCAAAACTAGTGAGCTGTTTCTAGAATTATTTTTTAAAATTTACTCAGGATGTCAAAATTCTTAGTGTCTGCTGTGAAGGAGTTGGTCCTGTGACTAGACATTCTCTATTAATATCAGATCCAAAGTGCCCTCATGGCTTGAAGTTCTCAAGCTTCAAACTTCTCTCCTGTCCTCTCACCTCGCCCAAATGAGGATGGAAGTCAAGGATGAGCTGGCAGCAGAAATTCAGGCCGATAGGCAGCAGACTATAATATAAAACTGCAGGCGGCTTCCAAGTGGGCAGGAAGTGGCCCCCTTACACCGTGAGGACAGATGTGAGGGAGGTCAGTTCTCTGTGGGAAGGGGCTCAGCTGACTCTGTGGCCACAGGTGAAATGGCCTGGGATGCAGTTTCATATCTAAGCACATGGCCTGTCATTTCTGTCAACTTCTCTCTTTTCTTCCCTGTAGACTCTATAGTAGAGCAGCCACTGGCTTTGTCCCCTTTTGTTCCTCCGCCACTCACACAGAAAACTTCCCCTTTTCTACCAAAAGTCCCCTTTTCTTCATCAAATGCCTGCGGGTCACCCACTGAGAGGTAGACAATAACTGTCTCATTTCAGACTCTTCAACTAGAATGAGAAATTCCCCAAGCTGAGCCCTGATATCACATTTCTTTGGTTTGTTTTCTGGGAATGCCTGAGTCTGGTTTTAGGGTCACTAACTTGGTATGTGATCTTGGGAATGTAACTTAACCTCTGGGCCTCTGTTCCTTCATCTGTGAGGTAAGACACTGCAGGGTCTTTGAGAGGTTTTAGACACGATAAATAAGCACCAAGCCCAGTGTGTGGCATGTAGAAGATGCTCAGTAAATCAGAGCTGCTGTAGTTATTGTTAGCTATCATTAATTTATACAGACTCTAAGCTTCCAGTTTTTAACTCAAGTATTTTACACTTTGCTCCTGAAGAGTCTCTAACCATGAATGGAAGTCCACTTACCTTTATATGACAAACTATGCTTAGGACTCAGAAAGACTACGAGGGTGAGGGTGTTGTACCTTCTCTCCTTTTTTATAGTTATTCACTCTTGTCATTTGTAGCTGGCAGAAGAGGGGAGAGCTCATATTTGACTGAAAACTGGCAAAAACCCAATAAACTTTACTTTTCCAAGGTTACGGTTTCTATTTCTTAATTTTTGTTGTTGTTCCCAAAGATAAAGAAAACTAAAATATAATATCAAAATTTGCAGTCGTCTTGGGTCTGTGGGTGACTACTCCAATCGAGCGTTTGTCTTCCAGAGCTGTGGTGACATGGACTTGTGCTCCTGAAATCCTCTGCCTACAGAGAATTTGATTCCCTGGGCTTGTGGTGGACTCAGAGAACAGTTTTCCCACTGCCTTTTCAAGCCTGTTAAGAATGCTCTTAGCCTATCTTGAGTGAGTTCTAAGTAAATTCCAGTCATTGGTTCCAGAGCTGCTGCCTTCTGCCTCCTGTTTAATTCCAGACGTCTGTGCCTGGATCTCAGGGCCGCAGCCCCTGTCTTTGTAGCCTGCCTGCCCCTGTTCCTCTCTGTGTGGGCTGTCTTCTAACTCTCCACCCTTTCCTCTCCACATGGGGTTTCTAAGCCCTGCTCCTGCTCCTTTCAGAGCCTTGCTCAAGTCTTTTCCCCCCTCTCCCTTGAGCCAATGTGTCTGTCTTCTTCAGGGTCAGGCTGATTAAGGGGCTTATTGCTCAACTCATTGCACATGTTAGCTGATTGACTCTCGGTCTGCAGCAGTGGATCTCAACCTTGGCTACACATTGGAGTCACCTGGGAAGCTTTAAAAACTCCTGATGCCTGAGTTCCACCTCCAGAGATTCTGATTTAATTGCTGTGAGATGTGGCTAGGGCACCAGGATGTTTTAAAGCCCATCCAGGTGATTCAGTATGCAGCCAAGGTTGAGAACCATTGGTCTGCAAACTCATTCAATCCCCAAGCTGGGGCTGTAGTCTAATAATAGCTTTATTTGTTCCCCCGAGTGACTTGTATACCACAGTGTTTAAAACAGTTTGTGTGAGTATATAAAATATCAAAGTGGCTATTCCACTTTGTGTTAATTTGGTAGATTTCGGGGAAGGAAATAGTATAGATCCTTTTTTGAAAATTCAGTTCCTAGAGTACTTCTGGGCTCACTTGACAGCAGTAGCAGCAACAAGTAGCATTTATTGAGCTCTCAGCCTGTAACAGGCACTGTGCTAAGTACTTACCAAGCCATTCACTGGCCCATTGTAACCCTCGCCACAGCCCCATTTTTTGTCCTACTTGATTTATGAGGATTCTGAGTCCAGAGAGTATGTCCATCTGCCCAGGGCTTACAGAAAGCAGTGCTGAACTTGAGCTCAGACCCTCCTGGTTCTGAAACTTCACTGATTCTCTACCCCTTAGAAAGGAACAACTTATCCAAACAACTTCCTGGAAAATAAGGATATACCTGCTTTACTTAGGGATTGCAAATTGGGTTGTATTCTTTTGTTTATCAAGAGCTTCTATAAAATTTGATTTCAGACTTACTCACACGTTGCCTAGGTATATCCATGACTGATGGGCTATTTAATAAGTTAGTTTTTTTCCATGCACCCAGGAGACATTATTTTAGAAAAGCATCTACTTCGAGCACCTAACCCTGCAGAATCTACCCCATCTTTTACTTCGTCTTCCTGATAACTTCTTTTTTGAGGTGGTGAAAAAGCAGTGCCGTCCTCATTTTGCACAAAGAGAAATTGGTGTACCAAGTGTATAGTATCTACTAAATATTAGTAATCGCTGCCACTAATTGGGCTTGTGCAGGCTCTGTGTTGAATTCTTTTTATCCTATGTATTATCCTCATTTTATGGATGAGGAAACTGAGACTAAAAGAGGTGAAGCTTCTTGGTAACACAAGTAATAATCGGTCACCAAGTTTACTTGCTTGTTTTCTAACTTGTGAGCAAAACTGCAAGACACGGTGTCAGGAAAATATAGGGAAAATGGTCAGGGCCCCTCAGATGTTCAGAATCTTGCCGAGCATTTGATGTAAACAGGCATATGCGCTCAGGAGTTCCTTGGTTATCGTCTAGCGTAATTGCGCATGTGCACCCAGGTGATCTGGGTTATGGACTTAAGTATAAGGATGAGTGGCTCTGATCCACAGTGCCTCCCATCCCCAGGATGCCTCCCATCCCCTTAGGGGGGGTGGGCATGGGCAGGCCACTACTGCTGCTGGAGGCTGCTGCTGCTAGTGCCCCCGGGACCCTCTGCAAGGCCACTGCCACTGCCAGACTTGTAAGCTACTGAACCTGTAAGCTGCTGCCGCTGAGGAAACTGAGGACTGAGCTCATGTCGTCTCCCAACAGCTCTCGGAATCTTTCCCAATTACCTAGCATGGACCTGCGTGTGAGGGGTCTGGTGACCCAGTCTGTACAGTGGGTTTGGAGGGTCTGAGCCCTAGCCCTGATAATGTAAATGGAAACTTAGTATAACTAAAACAGTGTAACATTCTGGCTTTAGTTATGATCTGCCTTGCTTTACACATGGGCTTCACTCGCTCTCCGCCTTCGCTGTGCCGCTGTGTAGGCAGAGGCATCTGGACAACCGCGTCTGGAATAAACCATTGAAGCATAAACTGGGTTTTCTTTCTGTGTGTCAGGTGGTCATTTAAAAGCTATTGTGAAACACAGAATTTTCTGCCAACCTTGAATATCATACTGAGGTCAAACAGGCTCTAAATATTCCTTCTCCGGCCACTTCAATATCGGGTTGCTTTGGTGTAAACAACCCCTGAAGGTGAGAACTGGCTCTTGGAGCAGTTTCACACCCCCTCCATCTCTGAGCTTTGCTGTCTTTCACAGTTTCTGATTAATGATGAGACTCCAGTCGCTGTTACTAGGTCACTTCACTATTGCACAGACAATAAGGGCAGAAACCCATTTCCCCTTCTAGCTAATTATGAACATGCCAACTTATTTTCTCCCTCTTCAGATTTGGTTTACTAAAATACACATGCACGCACACGTGCACGGACACACACATGCACACACAGATTCTGTAGGGAGAATAACTTTATAAAGACAGAGACAGGCTGCATGGTAAGTGGATGGGGTCTCAGAGAAAATGAAGTCCTTAGCAGCCTGTGTCAGGGCAGCGGGTCACTAATTGAGTGCAAACCTTTTTTTAATGTTGTTTATCCCCCTACAGGGCATACAAAACCATTGAGGAGGATGACTTGAAGTTTCCCCTTATATATGGAGAAGGCAAGAAGGTAGGCACGTGGGCTTCCCCCCAAATTGACAGGATAAGGCTCCGTCCCACTCTGTCCTGCTGCTGCTTCACGTAGTCCCTGGCAGTCTGTGTGTTCCACCCAGCAGCTCGCAGTTTTATAGCCCTGACAGCTTGAAAGAACATCTCAACCATCATCCTTCAGGCCTCCTGTCTTGAGGGTCTAAGGAGAGGCAGGGGTGGGGGATGGGCATAAGGGACTTAAGTCCATTTTGTGAAAATAACGTCCCCCTTCCCAGTCCATTTGAATAACTCATTGCCATGCTTAAACATGACCACTTTCACATACATCATCTCATTTCATATCTGACAAGCTAGGAGGCAGGGCAAGCCGTCTGTATTATGTGCATCTGGTAGATGAGGCAACTGGGACTGTGAGGTGACAACAGCTCAGGCAGAGTCACACAGCCAGCAAAGACAGCCCCACATGTGGAGCCATGGATTTCTACCTCCTTCTAGTGCTCTCAGACTCTACCATGGAGGTTCAAACTTTGCAAGTCTACATTCCCACTTGCCCCATGGCAGGGACTCCAAACCTTCACTGTAATTAAGCTATAGGAGTACGTCAACCCGAGCCCAGGTTGAGGTGGCAAAGTCCATTGTCAGCTCCCAGGGCCCCAGGCAGAATTAAACACTGGGCAGCACACTATTGGACCAAAGGCAGGCTGTAGATCTTAAAGTGGTCTGTGAGCAGAGAGCTGGAGGAGGTCAAAGTACTAGAGCAAAGATGAAAAAGCTTTGAAAGCATTTCCCAGTGAGAATGAACAGCTTCTGAATCATTGCATTCTTCCTCTGAACACTAATACATTTCAACTCGGTGCTAGGAGTTCCAATTAGAAATGAAAAAATGTGGTCATATTAAGAATGTTCAACTGAATTTTTTTTCAGCATTTGATAGTTTTTATCAAGAAGAAATGACTCACAAGGAACCAAAGGATATCACCACATTTTGTACACATGTATTGATATTCTAATCTGCACCCTACAAATATATATATTCAATTATGTTTCAATAAAAAAAAAAGAAAACCGAAGGATGCCTTCATGGGCACAACATTGTATGTGTGAGAGAGAGACAGACAGATAGAAAGTGGGTACACAGGATTAGGTTTTGGGCTCAGTGTAGCTGGCGGTGATTTCAGTGGAAAAGGGGCATTTTATGGGGAGAAACAAAACACAAATACCTGATCCATGTGGAGATCATATTTTAAAATAATGTGCCCCATTCATGGAGATGAACACCTTCCATCTCGCCTTCGCTGGTTGAGAATCACGACAGAGACGGCTCTGTTCCTGGTAGGAATATGTGTGTTTCTCAGGACAGTAGGCACAATTCATGCGTATCATTCAGCCCAATGACCTGTGCCTGCAGCTGCTGTTCTTTGTGGGACTGAAATTCTCAGTATTAACCTTCTACATCCAGTGAGTTCCAGTAAGCTCGGAACCACGCTTTGTTATCTTTGCCCTAGTACCTGTCTAGCCTGGTACCTGACACATGGCAGACCTTCAATATGTTCATAAGTATTAAATAAGCTGTTCAGTTATGTTCAGCATACCCTTAGTGCAGTGAGAAAATGGACTGATATGCTCTTAAGAGTTTACCACCAATAAAGATTTAAAGGAGCAAGGGTTTTCCCAGGTAAGCAAAAATTCAGTTCACTGAAACATCATGTTCCTCAAGCATTTCAGTTTATTAGGGCTCAAGAGTCCTGTGATGAGCAGCTAGCAAGTCCTGTCATTGTATTTGTTGGCCTATTTATCCTTTTTGTCTTTTTTTTTTACTGACCGGTAACGGGATCGCAACCCTCAGTGTCGCGCCCGTACCAGGGACCGGCAACGGGATTGCAACCCTCGGTGTTGCACCCGCACCGCGCTCAGCCAGTGAGCGGGAACCGGTCTCCACATGGGATCTGAACCCTCGGCGGGAGCGCCACTGCACTTCCAAGTGGTGCACTCTCCAGTGCGCCACCGGGCCGGCCCTTTGTTGGCCTATTTAAAAGCCACCGTGTCTCCATGTTGCTTTTATCAGTAGGCTTGCCCTATACCAACGTAGCACACCATCCTTGCCTGAGACTCCATGGTTTCTTGGCGTTCTGTCTAGATCCTTTACAGGAGTTTTCTTTTTCCTCTCTGCATATACACCTACCCAGAAATTTCAGAGGACTTTGGCACAGAAGTTTCAGAGTACTTTTGCAGCCATTACTTTTTATTTCCACAAATGCTTATAAGGACTTGTGTGAGTAACACCTGTATGCTTTGTAAACATGTTCAGTCTCCAGCAGAAACATCAGATTTCTTTGGACTAAAATGCAGGCATGTGCCTTTTCCAGGCAGAGAAGCTGTCATTGCAGGAAGGAGAGCAGCAGGGCCGCAAAGGCATCAGAATTTTCACATTGGAAATTGAACACTTTCTCTCTAGAAGGAGCCAGTCCAGCCTCTCAGTGGAGCAGAAGGTTTCTGCAGCCTGCCTGACCAGAGGTCCCCAGACTTCACCGTTCATGTCTGCATTTTATCCCCTTTGACTCTTACCTTTAAAAATGTGTCATGGTTCCATTTCTACTGTAATGTAAAATCTGCCTACCTTCTGATCTGAGACCAGCTCCAAAATTCACAGCCCTTTTGGAAGACTAGGATGAAAATGAAGACAATGTGTTAAATTGTTAATGTTTCTTAGCATTCATTTACTTCATCCTCACCCTATGAGGTAGTTACTTTTATTACCCAAGTAACAGAGTGAAGACTCAAGCTCAGGTCTTTGAACCATGACACTGATCAGATATATTAGTGATGACCGAAAGGGCAGGCCATTGAGCTTCATTCCCCCCAGAATGACCTTTGCCCCATCCCACTGGGTCTGCCTGTCTTGACGTTGTCTATCCTTCTGCTCTAAGTTTAATGCCACCTCCTCCAGGGAACTTTCTCAGAAGGATTTTTACCTCCTCTAAACTCACATAATCCATTGTTTATGTCTTTCAGCACTTAACCATATTTTATATGTTATTAGTTAGACATGTGCCTCTTATCCTCCTCACCAAGTTCCAGTAGAGCCGAGACCTTAGACATTTATGTTCCTCACTGTATGATGTCTGCACTTAGTAGGTGCTCAGTAAATGTTTGGGTAAATCTGTGGCATTCCAGGAGATATTTAGGCTGACTATATAGGCATTAGTATAATAGTATTGCTTCCTTAAATCATTTCAAAAACATTTAAAGAAAGCATGAGGTCTCAGCCCTGAGGTCTCTGTAGCTATGACATTAGTGACATTTTGTTCCTCTCTGCTCAGAGGAAATTTGTGAGGTTGTTAGCAGGATAGGTTACACATTTACTAATGGCTTATTTTCTCCAGCTGTAAAGCATGCTAAGTGAGCTTTGGGAGGGCAGGAGCTGCCTCTGACGTTTAACATCTGCTAGTGCCTATCACAGGACTAGAGACATAGCTGGTGTTCAGCAAATACTTGTAGAATGGGTGTGTAATGGACAGATGGACGGAGGATATTGGATTTGGTATGAACTGATTTCAGTAGCTGTAGACATCATGCATGCATTGGAATTAGTTTATTAGACATCCTTCCCTCCAGTCTTTACAAAAGAAAGCTGAAGAGAAACAGCAGCAACCCGTCAAGCTTAAGATGATTGGTAGAGAAACCACTCCTCAAATGCAAAAGTGATTTTTGTGAGTCCTTCCTTGGTAACAACTACCCATATAAGTTAACAGCCAGGGGCATGGAAAGATGGGCAGAAAGAACTGGAGAATTCTTTTCTCATTCTTAGCCTGCGGCAGCTGTACTGTCACAAGACACTTTCACTGTGAGTGTTTCTGATGACCCTCTGCTTATACTCCTAGGCCCGAGTAATGGCAACTATTGGAGTGACCAGGGGACTTGGGGACCATGACCTGAAGGTGCATGACTCCAACATCTACATAAAACCATTCCTGTCTTCAGCTCCGGAGGTACCACATGAGGTTTTTGTTTATATTTTGTACAGTAAAATGTCTTCTACATTAATTTTGCTATGACTCACACCCCATCTCCAGACAGTAGCGAGTTTGTGTGACATTTGATTCTGCGGTGTCCCTCACGGCTGTTTCTTCCTCCCACTCCATTCTCACTTTGGCTGTCCTGTTTTCTACCCTCATCATCGCCTGCCCAGATGGCTGCATAGCCTCCTGGTGCCATTCCCTGCCTCCTCCAATCCATCCCACTTATTGCTTTCAGATGAATATTCCTAAAAACCTACTCGGACTCCTAATTGCTCAGAAACTTTCAATGGAACCCCATGGCTTGGAGAATAAAGTCCAGATTTCTTCACTAGGCATTCAGGGCTTGTTATAATTTGGTCTGACATTCTAATCTGATTGTCCTTTTCCCCAGAAAGAATGGACTTGTTTCCTATATGTGACCTTCAGTTTCCCATATTTGCTTAAACTATTCCTTCTGCCAAGAATGCCTTTCTTCCCCATCTCTAAACATCCACTTTTTTTTTTTTCCTCTAGGGTCTAGCTCAGATGCTTCCTCTGTGGGGTCTTCTCTGATTTTCCCCTTCCCCAACCAGAAGTAATGTCCTTGCCTACCTCAGATACACATAGAGCAGCTTCCTCCAATGGCTTTTCACTGCAGTTATTCACCTTATCCCCTCATTAGATTTTAATAATTACCAGGAGAGCTTGTATCATTCAGTTAAAGTCTGGAGAAATTAATTGAAAAATATGTTGGTCATATATTTGGTTTTTAAAAACTCATGTTTGTTATAAGGAAACAATATCAGGTTCTATGTTGACTTTCAGAGTGTATTATTTAGAAAAGATTTTGCATCCAAATTGTAGGAAAATTAGATAGTAGTTTAGGGATAGATTTTTCTCACATAACAAGAAGGCTGGAATTTGGTGGCTGCTAGTGTTGGTTCAGCACCTCAATATGCCAAGGCTGGCTTCTCTGCATTTCTCTGACTTTTCCTTCATGGTTGGAAGGTGGTGGCAGCAGCTCCAAGCATAACATTTTCATGCAAGACAGACAGGAAGGAGGAGCAGCCTCTGAACCAACAGATGTTCACCTGCATCTTGTTCGTCAGAACTGTGTCACATGACCTCCCCTAGCTGCAAGGGAGGTTGGGAGAGAGAGAGCTTTAACTTTTCCAGTTTGCATAGTAGAGGGAAGTCAGAGAGGAGTAAGTCAGGAACCAACAGTGTTTTCTTTACTCTAATTAACCATTAAAGCAATACCTTGTACTGGAAATGCCCAGAACATTTAGACATAATTCCATCTGCATGTTCTTCCCCCAAGAGTAGGTGCTGTTTTAATGACGGCTCTTTTGGTTGAAAGTAATAGAAACCTACTCAGGGTAATTAAAAAAAAAAAAAAAAAAAAAAAAAGGAGGTGTTTAATAATATTGGAATTGAAGTTTATGGTGTCCACAAGAAGAACCATTGAACAGCCAGGCTTTATAGGAGAGTGGTTGTGGAGTCAGAGGAGCCCTGGAGAGTCTCCGTAGCAGGAGTCTGTCAGCCACAGACTCCCATAAGGGAGTTCTGCCATTGATGTGGCCAGCCACATTCCAAATATCTCTGCTACCAACCGACCCAGTTTCTCACTCTCCCAATTCCAGATTTTTAGAGAAAGAGGATTGGCTACAAATGACTTCCCAGCCTGTAGGTTGCCCCTTCAGATCATATGTCCACTCTAGTACCTTCTGTGGGCATGACATGTAGGCCCACCCCTTTGGCAGGGCTGTAGGCAGGAGTAATTCCTTTAGAATCCTTTAGAGCTGGAGCCGGCATCTAAAATACATCTAGATACAGGGGACTAAGAGACCAATAAGAGAGAAATGTCTAGTAAGTGTTAGCCATGGAAAACACACATTTCCTGATATCACCCAGGATCTCAAATGAGGTCAGCTTGGTGGAAATAATTACCATTCATCAAGAGCCTGCAAATGTTCTCTCTCTGGGCCCTTGTAGTAATTCTGCATAATGATGACCTTTACTATATAAGGTGCCAAAAGCTGGTGGATTCCCAGTTGCTGGGAAAATATAAGAAAATGGTCAGGGTCCCTCAGATGTTCAGAATCTTGCCGAGCATTTGATGTAAATAGCCACGTGCGCCCAGGTGTTCCTTGGCCATTGACTAACGTAATTGCATATGTGCATCTAGGTGTCCTGAGTTATGGACTTGACTATAAAGGACTAACGGCTCCGACACACAGACCCCCCCCCCCCCCCCCCCCCCCCCCCC